>NC_079193.1:64025220-64327653 GCF_029499605.1 Hyla sarda
AAAACATATAGGGCAGTTAGGGGCCAAAGCCACAATATATCCAAACCCCAGGGCCAAAGCCAGGGTAAAAAAAAAAACACCTAGATTGTCAAACCTAAAATATAACTTTTATTGGATATCTTATTAAAAAAACAACCTCAAAGTGAGAGTTAAAAACTGACACTTAGACAGGGCTTATTATCAATGATAAGCACAGAGAGCAACTCGCTACAATGACGAAGTGTGTGGTGTTGCAGTTCACCGCAGGTGTAAGCCCCTGTCTGTGTGTCTTTTTTAAAACATATACACTGTGCCAACCTCTACATGTTTCACTGTTACAATGGCGTTCTCAAGAGGTTTATAGTGGCAACAATACGGGGGCTTACATCTGCGGTGAACTGAAGCACTGCACATTTCCCCATTGTAGAGAGTTTCTCTCTGTGCTTATCATTGATAATATGCCCTGACTAGGTGTCAGTTTTTAACTCTCACTTTGGGGTTGGTTTTTTAATAAGATATCCAATTAATAAGATATCCAGTTATATTTTAGGATTGACTATCTTGTTTTTTTTTTTTTTTTTTCCTTTTCCTTTGGCTCTGGGGTTTGGATACACTGTAGGGGGATTGACCAGGTTTGACAAGTGCCTGTGTTGGTCTCACTTGATCTCTAACCACTAATATATTCTCTATCACAGAACACAGAACAAGGAGGGGGGCTTCAGTGTTATCACTGTAAAGCATATTGAAAAAGGTACTGTGACTTCTATTATTATTTGCCCCAGTGTCCTATGCTCATGCCTATCGCTTCTAGATCACCTAAGTCAGGTTATCAACTGAACGTTAGGTCAATGCAAGTCTAGGGCATTGAAATTGCTTAATTCATTGTGCAAATTGAAAGTCTTGGGTTATATTCCTTTTCCAAGTCCCCTCAAGTGCCTATTAGTAACATATAAAATGACTTATAACCAATGACCAGTGATCTATTTAAAACCAGAGGATCATGGGTGCAGAATGAAGCAAAGCTTAGTCAAGCCAGTCGTCTACCCGCAATATATATCAGAAATGTCTCATTTACTTCCAAACATACTAGAGTAAAAGGGAATTATCTATTGGCAGCAAAACTTCAATTGCATTGCAATTTTGTCACTGGCTATAAGTTATATGTGCATATCTAGAATTATATTAGCTTTTCATCATGAGGACTTACATAGTATCATAGCAGTGATTGCACAAGCTGCGAAATGGCTTTCGTTTAATGGACTGTATGGTAAAAGTTGTTAGTATCAAAATATGTAAGCCTAATTCAAATTGTAAAAGAACTAAATCACCCGCTAAATTAAGCAGAATATATTTTAAACGCATTTAAGACACATGTAGATACTTTCAGGCTTTCGGTCTCAAAAGATTTCCATGCATATCACATGCGCATTACATGTCATGACATCTAAAAGGGAAAGCCGATCAAGATTGGCGTCTATTTCTAAATCATGTTTTCATACAATGACAGACTATAGCCAATTTTCAAAGTTATTTTGAAGATGATAACTTAAAATTTATGAAAAAAAGCATCAAAAACATAAATTAAAAATATGCAAATTAATAAAACTTTTTCTTTTTATCTGTAAATGGTTGGCATCAGGGAATGAAGAACATTATCAAAAACAGAAGGAGTCTATTATAAAATTTTACTTTTAATCAAAATTTCAATAAAACTCCAAAGTTATGTACTAGAGCTATAAAATTATTTAAGTTTTAGGGCATACAATTTTTTTTTCTTTTCTTTTTCTGTATTTGATTGAATCTAGTTAAGGAGTCTTTTAATATCTCAGTGAAGAAAACTGAACCTTTACCCATGAGACAGAATAAAGAAAATACAGAAATAATAAGCTATATTTTATATGTAAGTGATACAAAAATGTCTTAAAAAGCCTAACAGTCTTATTATGTTGTACAAATAGTTTCTTGACTGGAGGAAGAGCAACAACATAAATTAATAGTCTGAAAAATGTAAGAATAATATATAAGGGTAAGATTTGTCACTTACTTTTGCAACTTTCTGCTTAAAAAAAAGTAGACATATTGTTGGGTGATAGTCAAAAAGATCTTTTATCCAGAAGCGATTTTTCTGAAAATAATATTTTCAGAACATTCCCGGTAAGATCATTCTACGCCTGGTGTCACTGATCATATAGGGGCCTGATCACTTTTAACAGCCAATATGAACTAAAATGTGTATGGTGGTGTCTGTGAATGTCATTCAGGAAACAAGCATTCATACACCAGTCATTTAACCATTAACCTACTTCTATCTTATGTGTATGGGCCCCCAAAGGCAGTATTCGCCCAACTATCTGAAGTGTATGGTGGCCTTCTGACTCTCCACCGACATCATTTAAAGGCTTAAGCGTGCTGGTTTTTCATAGCCTAATACTATTACTCTAGGAGGATAAGATAGTGCCAGAGCTGTCTTTCTGTAGCTCACCCCTCCCCTTCCCATAGAGAATACATGAATGTTCACATGAAAATGGAGAACAAGAGAGATACCAGCAGTGGTGCAGACGTCAGACAGGATCATCTCTCAGCTCTCCCACATTGAACACCAATGGAATTTGGGAATTGTTAAGTGGACCTGAGGAAGGCATCAGCAGATGCCGAAACGCGTTGTCCCAATACTTTCTCAGTAATTTCACCACTCGAGCAGCGCCTCCACTGTACCGGCTTTTTTCCACCGTTTCTCCCCACATTGCATATCGGCTACTTACTTAGGAGCTCGATGCCGGTGGGAGAGCAGCAGCTCATCCAACACTAGGGCTGCACAGGTCCCAGTGCGGCCCATCCAAGGTCGGTATATCACTGTTGGTGTGGTGGAGGGTGCACACCAGTGAATACATTTCTCTCAGGGAGCGCCCCCTGCATCTTTTTCTCCCCTCTCGTCTCCTATTTTAATGCCTTGTGCTTTATTAATCCTCATCCCCATCCCCCTCTGCCATTATACCTCTCCCCTCCATCTTAACCCCTTAACGACGCAGGACGTATATTTACGTCCTGCGCCGGCTCCCGCGATATGAAGCGGGATCGCACCGCGATCCCGCATCATATCGCGTGGGTCCCGGCGCTAATCAACGGCCGGGACCCGCGGCTAATACCACACATCGCCGATCGCGGCGATGTGCGGTATTAACCCTTTAGAAGCGGCGGTCAAAGCTGACCGCCGCTTCTAAAGTGAAAGTGAAAGTGACCCGGCTGCTCAGTCGGGCTGTTCGGGACCGCCGCGGTGAAATCGCGGCGTCCCGAACAGCTGATCGGACACCGGGAGGGCTCTTACCTGCCTCCCCGGTGTCCGATCGACGAATGACTGCTCCGTGCCTGAGATCCAGGCAGGAGCAGTCAAGCGCCGATAACACTGATCACAGGCGTGTTAATGCACGCCAGTGATCAGCATTAGAGATCAGTGTGTGCAGTGTTATAGGTCCCTATGGGACCTATAACACTGCAAAAAAAAAGTAAAAAAAAAGTGTTAATAAAGGTCATTTAACCCCTTCCCTAATAAAAGTTTGAATCACCCCCCTTTTCCCATAAAAAAAATAAAACAGTGTAAAAAAAATAAAAAATAAACATATGTGGTATCGCCGCGTGCGTAAATGTCCGAACTATAAAAATATATCATTAATTAAGCCGTACGGTCAATGGCGTACGCGCAAAAAAATTCCAAAGTCCAAAAAAGCGTATTTTGGTCACTTTTTATATCATTAAAAAATGAATAAAAAGTGATCAAAAAGTCCGATCAAAACAAAAATCATACCGATAAAAACTTCAGATCACGGCGCAAAAAATGAGTCCTCATACCACCCCATACATGGAAAAATAAAAAAGTTATAGGGGTCAGAAGATGACATTTTTAAACGTATAAATTTTCCTGCATGTAGTTATGATTTTTTCCAGAAGTGCGACAAAATCAAACCTATATAAGTAGGGTATCATTTTAACCGTATGGACCTACAGAATAATGATAAGGTGTAATTTTTACCGAAATATGCACTGCGTAGAAACGAAAGCCCCCAAAAGTTACAAAATGGCGTTTTTTTTTCGATTTTGTCGCACAATGATTTTTTTTTCCGTTTCGCCGTGCATTTTTGGGTAAAATGACTAATGTCACTGCAAAGTAGAATTGGCGACGCAAAAAATAAGCCATAATATGGATTTTTAGGTGGAAAATTGAAAGGGTTATGATTTTTAAAAGGTAAGGAGGAAAAAACGAAAGTGCAAAAACGGAAAAACCCTGAGTCCTTAAGGGGTTAATATGCCTTCTGCACCATCCCATACATCCCCTCTCCGTCCCATCAGTCCCCCTCCGGACCATAAAGTTTGTTAAACTTTTATTTTTTCCTTTACCTGGCCTCCCCTAAGATAATTTAGGCAGCAAGGCATGCCTAGTTCGTGTGTCACTCCTCCTGACGAGTGACTCCTTCTGCGCTGCGGCAACACCACGCAACATCAGGAGAGGTCACACATCTCCAGGGCAACCACGCAGCTCACTTACAGTAACCGAGGCCACTGCTCAGGCCGCGCTACTGTGCAGTGAGCTGCGGCGGCTATGCGCTGACAAGTACTTGCCAATGCATGGCCAGTATTTGTCAGCGCTTTCACATACCAACGCTCAACCCGTGGCATACCCCTATGGGTACATGTACCACAGGTTGAGAACCCAGGCCTCTGGTTGTTGGTCTGACTCTTTTTTAGAAAAGGTGTACGTTAGATGACTTTTCACGCTAAAGGAGAGCTGCGCCTTATTCATCATTACGCTGCGCTTTATTGATGAATATGGCGCACGTTAGTCAAAGTATAGACAAAAAAAAGGTGGAAATTTGATCTAAAATAGACATTTCTTGATAAATCTCCCCCACAGTGATTGTTATGTTAATAAAGCGTTTTGAGTGTTTTAAGCATGTTGTAATATTGTGTTGAATCTGATTCCTTAAAGGAGTATGATTGTCAAGAAAAGTTAATCTCTATCCACACGTGTAGTTGTGCAGATCCACAGCAAAATTAGGAATTACATATTTTAAATACTTTGACATCTTTAACCCCTTAACGATCATGGACGTATATTTACGTCCAGTGGCTGGCTCCCGATCTGTGAAGCGGGCTTAGAAGCTGAGCGTGCTTCATATCTGCAGGGTCCCGGTTGCTATCAGGCTGCCGATCGGGCTGATGTCCTGTATTAACCCTTTAGACGCCGCAATCAAAGTTGATCGCAGTGTCCAAAACAGAGAATACACTGCCAGTTAGCTCAGCGGAGCTGTTCGGGACTGCTGCGGTGAAATTGCGGCATCCCAAACAGCTGAGAGGACAGCGGGAAGTGTCTTACCTTTTTCCGGGCTGTCCGATCGACACTTGATTGCTCC
This sequence comes from Hyla sarda, assembly GCF_029499605.1. Classification (NCBI taxonomy): domain Eukaryota; kingdom Metazoa; phylum Chordata; class Amphibia; order Anura; family Hylidae; genus Hyla; species Hyla sarda. The sequence goes on from NC_079193.1 coordinate 64,030,605, forward strand.
AAGCCTGAAATCTAGGCTTGAACAATAAAGCACAGAAAACACTGATCAATGCATTCCTATGGGAATGCATTAAACAGTTTCTGCGATCAGTGTATGCTGCATTATAGCCCCTAGAGGGGGCTATAACACTGTATAAAAAAAGTAAAAAAATAAATAAATAAAGGTTATTTAACCCATTCCCTAATAAAAATTAGAATCCCCCCTTTTCCCATTAAAAAAAGTGTGCAAATAAAAATAACAACAAACATATGTGGTATCACCGCATGTGTAAATGTCCAAACCATAAAAATATATATTTAATTAAACCACACGGTCAATGGCATACGCACCAAAAAATTCCGAAATAGCATATTTTGGTCACTTTTTACACCATAACAACATTTATAAAAAGCGATCAAAAAGTTCGATCAAAACAAAAATGGTACTGATAAAAACTTCAGATCACGGCACAAAAAATTAGCCCTGTTAGGGGAAAAATAAAAAACAGTTATAGGGGTCAGAAGATTACATATTAAATTTCTTGCATGCAGTTATGATTTTTTCCAGAGGTATGACAAAATCAAACCTATATAAGTAGGGTATCATTTTAATGGTATGGGCCTACAGTATAAAGATAAGGTGTCATTTTTACCGAAAAATGTACTGCGTAGAAATGGAAGCCCCCAAAAGTTACTTCAATTTTGTTGCACAATTTTTTTTTTTTATGTTTCGCCGTAGATTTTTGGGTAAAATGACTGATATCATTACAAAGTAGAATTGGTGGTGCAAAAAAAAAGCCATCATATGGATTTTTAGGTGCAAAATTGAAAGGATTATGATGTTTAAAATGTAAGGAGGAAAAAAACAAAAGTGCAAAAATTGAAAAGCGCTTGGTCCTTATAGGGGTTAATAAATACGAAATTTACAATCCACACCTAAATCTGCATCTCCAACTCTTTGCCAAATCTGCACTGAAATCCTCACAGTTTGGTATAGATTTTTTTACTGCCAATTTCATTGCAAAAAAGATGGAAGTATCTGTGGCCATACCTTAAATGGTTTTATTGAAGATATGTTGAGAATAAACAGATTTCTATGCTGGAACAGTGTGTGTTGAAGATTAACTGTTTTACCCAGAAAGTGTGTTTTGTGCAGAACATAAATGTATCCTGCAAGATGTAGCGGATGATTTGATAATGGCGAGAGCTTTGTTTCCTATTCTTTGCCGTGACCCACCTCACAGTTTATTGTTTTGCTGCAATCAGTTTTTACATTATGTTGTTTCTTAGTAATGCTGCCCCGGTATCTAATAACACAACATTCATTCCACGCTCATGGGGCTTACTAAATTGACTTAAATACTAAGCTGAAATTGCACTGTTAAAGTATTTTCTCCTTTTACAATCCAGCTCCATAAAAGTGAATTCCAGCCGCCTTCTTGATTGATCAAACTGTTAAATGTTAAGGGATAAAGACAGATAAAAGAAGAAAAATATAAAAGAAATTAGGAAATAAAGCTCTAAATGTGTATTTTAGAACATAGGGTTTATTTTCTTTTACACATCAGGGTAAGTAACCTAACACAAAACACCACATTTAGTAGGAAGGATTGCGCCTGTCTTGCTGATAATCACTTTCAATTTACTACCCTAATAATACATTGTAGCTTGCAATAACATTGAGCAATTGAACACAAAACATGAAGCGAAACACATGTCAGTGTTACTGAAGCATTGGGCACATAGACAAATGCACAAAAGAACGAAACAAGAAATGATTAAAGAAACTTCCAATGGACGGGACACCATGCTGCCAACAAGAATAAGACATAACCAGCATTTCATTTAGAAGTTTATTTTGGTCAAAGTCAATTGAATGATGATCCCTTTCAAGTAGACATACATTAGGCCCATTTCTACATTTATTTTGAAGGACTGAAAAGTGCAGTCAAAAATAAATAAACACATTTGGAAAATGTATGTATTATCCAGGATTAGCAATTTTATTAAGATGTTAAATGGGCACTGTCAGATACAAAAACTTTTGATATGTTGTAAAGCATGTATAACCAATAGGTTTGGCAATTGCTTTCATTAGAAATGTTTCAGTATTTTATTCTGAAAAAGCCAGTCAAACAACTGCCCCCGCCCCCCCCCCCCCCGCCTGCTTGGACACATACTAGTCCTGCTGTGTCCATGCGTCATCATCTATGTCATGGACACACTTCCTTGATTGACAGCTGTGAGCGCAGGGCTCACAGCTGGAGGAAAAATCCTCCCACTGTCAGCTTGTGTTCCCCTACTGTCAGTGAGGACAAGCTGGGAGTTGTAGTTTTGCTAATGCTAGGGGAAATGTGGGCAGACAGGATACTGAGGGAGGGAGCGGAGACCTGCACAGTGATAGCCCTGCCACCTCATTATGTCACGCCCGGCACCCTCAATGCAAGTCTATGGGAGGGGGGCATGGCAGCTGTCAAACCCCTCCCATAGACTTACATTGAGGGTGGGGCGCGACATCATGAGGGGGGACTATGATGTTACGAGCTCCCGGCACTGGCTCCAGCATTCGGAAAAGTTTGTTCCAAACGCTGAGCAGCGGAGTACCCCTTTAAGCTTAGTAATGAGATACCATAACAAAATTATAATAATTTGCTATGAAGTAGAAAATGTCACCAAATTTCACTTCACCAAGGTGCTGTACTATATGCATAAGGGTATGTTCACACTGCGGAATTCCCACAGAATTCCATGAGCGGGATGCCGCAAGTGAAATTCCGCACAGTTAACGTTTAGCATCAGTGTGAATGGGTTTCCGCAAGACCTGTTCACACTGCGAAATTTCAGTGGCGGACAATTCCGCCGCTGAAATTGTTCCACGCAAAGAAAGAACATGTTCATTCTTTGTGCGGACGTCAGTGAGCACTGCATAGCCATCAATGGTGATGGTGCAGTGCCGCGCGGTCCTACCACCACCGCCGGCTGCCAGGCTGAATCTCCGCTCGCTGAATTCCACGAGCAGAGATTCAGCTACAAATCCGTAGTGTGAACATACCCTAATGCTGTTTCCATTGTAATGTTTTCTTCTAGAAGGCGTAATAGGAGCGTAATGAGGGTCACATAGAATGTAGAACACGAAAGGTTCATATGTTAAGCTGGGAAACAAAAGTGCCATTGTATTTCTATTATAGCACATTTCTATCTTTAATATTGATTGCATGGTAACAAGTATTGACATAGTGTTAACTTGTTTGCAAAGAAGTGAGAAGCACGATGTGTCTTTGTCTTCCAGAGAATAAGAAAGGAGAGATCTCTTTTATTGTGTGTCGCCGTAGGCAAACAGTCCTACATGAAAGGAGCAGCATCTCCCAACACAGGAAGGCTTTTCATTATCTCAGCCGCTAAAATGTTCTGTTTTATGCCTTGAAAGAACATTTACACAATCATACTCTTTATACACCACTGATGATTCTATATTAAAATCCCAAAACATTCACATAAGAGATTCAGCTTGAACTAACCCATTGACTTTACTGCTCAGCGTGGAAATGAAACCTCAAACTATTACTTATTTTCTTGAAATGTCCTTAGGAATAGTTTGCTGTTTCCCTTTCCTTTACTTAAAGACAAAACAATTTCATACCTTGTGTTTCATATCTCCCAGTGCTGTAAGGGCTGATGCTGGATTTTCAGAAACAATTTATAAGACTAGGCACTTGATATGTTTATATTGAATTAAAGCACACCTTTGCTAAATCCCTAATAATTATGTTTGACTGTGCTATAGTTTTGAAATCCTTTGGCAATTCAAGGCATGCCTATTAGTACAAGGAAAGCAGAGATCTGGCATGCTCTTCGGTGCTATTCTTCCAATATGGAGATGTCCCTGTGTCTGGGTAACAAGACAGTCACTGATGTCCCTCAGAATAGTGATTTTGGAATGACTGGCCACCACCTTGTTGACTCAATGTCAGTTCTGCAGTCACAAGGGAAATCTTAGGCAACTATGTAGAGGGAAGATGCCACAAGAAAACATCTCATGTGCCAGTATTTACACAGGACCTTAAATTAGATAAACTAGAGTTTGTTTTTATAGGAGAAACAAAGTCAAATAGTATATGCTGTGTGGATAAGTGGCAAATATATCAGAAAGGACCCAATAGCAAAACTCTTATTGGTACCACTATTATGATAATAGGCAGTTTTCATGACCCTTGGGACCAATCTTCATTCCCTGGTTTGCTAACAACATGTGCAACTGCCCTGGACAAAAAACATCTTGTACAGGTTCTTGGCATCAAATGGGAACCTATTGTCACCTTCACACTGCCTGAATTCGGAGTCATGATGGTTGACACTGTGGCTCCTCCTTACCCCACAAGCCTTAAGGAGATTGGCCAGTGAAAAAAAAATGTATCCCTTATTCACAGGATCCAAGCATCTGAGGGCGTGGGGTCTGACTTCAGAGATCCTCTCCGATCTCCTTAACAGGACCCCAGCTCTCTGATAGGAGCAGGTGCTACAGATGGCAGATGCTCCATTAATTCTCGGAGGGCCATAGAGCCCCAAGTGAAGGGATTGTGTGCAGTCTGCAGCAAGTACTCCTCTCAGAGAGCTGGGGCGCCATTCAGGAGGTTGCAGGGGGCTTCTGTGGTCAGACTCTCCCCGATCAGACACTTAATCACTATCCGGTGGATACGTGGTCTTTCACTGAACAACCCTTTAAGTGATAGATCTATCCTTACACCCAAACAGAGAGATAGTAATCAATCAATGACAGGTGGGCAGGCAGTAGCCATCAGAAGCAGCCCCAATGGCTCCTTGTTCAGGCAGCATGAAAGTGATGAGAGGTTCCCTTAAATGCGATAAGACTATCCAGAACTGGGTTCCCTCTGCACAAGGGTCCAAAAACAGTTGCATGCATGGTCTTCCTCTATGGTACAGATGAAGCAAGTGGCAAACAAACATTTACTCAACACGCTCAACATTTGTACGGCACTCACTGTAGTGCACAGCACCGATTAAGTTGCCTCCTGTCACACCTCTTGATGTATTGGAATTCCTGCAAACTTTACTCAAAGCTTTTACTTTATTTCTTACAACCAGAATTTGCAAACATCACTTCTAATACTTTAAAAATGGCCATGTGCTATATGGAGGTTTTTCTGGTTGTGGGTAGCCACACAGTATACTCCCAAGAGCAGTTTACAGTCATTTGATTGTATCAACCTAAGGCAGTGTCAGCTTCGAAATCAGTTTTCAGCTCACATTCTGATGTTGTCAGCAGGGAGGTTTGCACTTGCACCAAGAAAAGATATATGGCAGAACCATTGGAACAAACTGCTAAGAACAAGCAGACATACAACATAAAACCCTAGAATCAATTTGTGCAGACCATAGCAATAAACAAGCACAGAATGTTCCGGGGCATACAGATGCAGATTAAAGTAATGGAACATAAGTGTAATGTGACAGGTCATTTTTAAATCTGGTATACATTTACCGAATGTATATAGTTTTCATAAATGTTTAAAATACTACGGTAGAGATAAAGCCCCGAAACTACAAATGTTCTGCAATAGAAATCTACTAAGCATATCAAGAAAATCATATCAAGAATATGTTTATGAGAGTACAGAAAATATATGGAAGTACGTCAAAGAGTAAGGTGTTCACTATTCCCCCTCTCCCCCCAAGTACCTAATTTTACATAGTGACATGGTTAGGCATACTTTCCAATTTCTGATCTCATTGGGGGACATTACCAAAGCCACATCAGGGGCGCAAATCTTCAAAAGTCAAACATTTATGTGCAGAAATTGCACTTTTCTCTAAACAACAAAAAAAAATCTAAATTTCCATGAAACAATGTGTGAATTTTGAGGATTTATGCCTCTCACACCAAGGAAGCTGAAAGGGGGTTAGGCTTTACACAGAGAGGCTTGCAGGGGGCACATTCTCCACATATGCAACCTCTGACCCTTAAAGGGGTATTCTGCTGCTAGACATCTTATCTCATATCCAACCGATGAGGCCCCCATGTTCTCCTGCAGCAGTGGTCATTGTCATGGTCATGAATAAGTCTGAGTAAGGATGAAAGGATGCAAATAAAAGTAAAGTAGAAATTGTCTAATTTTAAAAGGAACATTCATTTGATTTGTGACAAATGAATTCACTTATCTTTAAGTTTAAAATCATAGGAGAGGATTTTAGGGGACAAACTGCAAAATTCAAGTGCAAATAAAGAAACATACTGAGACCCTTCACATGTCATCACATTTGGATTATGTGATAAGGTGATCATACAAATAAGACACAAGTAAGTTGATGGTTAAACAACCAAAATATCTTTTTACTGGTACTGCCAAATAGATTTTAGGCCAAAGGATAGAGGATAAAATGTCTGATTGCGGGGATCCCGTCGCTGGCGACCCCAGCAATCTCTCCTGCAGTCCCCAGCAATTTCTCCTGCAGTCCCCCGCAATCTCTCCTGCAGTCCCCAGCAATCTCTCCTGCAGTCCCCCGCAATCTCTCCTGCAGTCCCCAGCAATCTCTCCTGCAGTCCCTAGCAATCTCTCCTGCAGTCCCCAGCAATCTCTCCTGTGTCTGATCGCTCACAGGGGCTGGAGTATTGTGACATCATGGCCCTGCCCTCTTGTGATGTCAAACCCCACCCCCTTAATGCAAGCCTATGGGTGGGGGCATGATGGTGGCCATGCCCCCTACCATAGTCTTGCATTGAGGGGATGTGACATTATGAGGGGCGGGGCCATGACACCACGATAATCCGGCCCCTGTAGAGCAATCTTCGCTCTGCGAGGCTGATTTCTGGGGGGGGGGGGGGGGTACTGCAGGAGAGATTGCTTGGGCCCTCAGCAGCGTGACCCTCTCAATCAGACTTTGGATAGGGGATAGGGGATAAGATATCTAGGGATGGAGTACCCCTTTAAACTGGTCATACTACAATATGATCAATGACACCAGATAAATGAAAACCAATCTTTCTGGGAATATTTTTCCAGAAAAGATCATTTTTAGAGGAAAGAACTTTTCTATGCAAAAGAAATTTCCTCCTACTATTGGGCAAAAATTTCAAGCACCACCATTTTTCCAGATGATCATGTTTGTCCTTGATTGACTAAAACTATGAATTGTTAAATTTCACCCATCAAACATTATCTATGGTGGAAATCTGCCATTTTTCAACTTTAGTCAAATGTTTATGGGCCCCCATGTACTCCAAAACCCTGTTGAGTAAAGTGGAGAAAGTTAATATTGGAGATTATGGATCATACCCCAGTAACCTTACTATATCCAGACTATTTTGACTACTTTGGGAAACAGCCAAGGTAACATTATCTCTTATGCAGGGGTCAAGTCCTGGCAAAAATAGTGTGGTAACTCACTCAAGAATTCCACCCAAGGGCTGGTCCTGCTTATGGGAACAGTGTTCCTGCTGTGAAAAAAGTGCAGGAACTCAGTTCCTATGCATTCCTGCTGGACTTGAGCCCTGCTCTTATGTCACTAGAATTACCAGAGAAATCAGACAAAAATGTATGATGAGCAGTGATAAAAATAAGGAATTCTATTTCTATGCGGGTGCTGAATCTCCAGCTTTGGAAACCTCCAGGTTTCTGGGACTGGGGATGTGACGACACTGGGGATGTGACGAGAAGCAAACAAGGCCCAGCTCATTTGTCCAACATTACAGATAAAAATGGGGAGAGTTGTCTCCCATCCAATAGGTGTCAATAAAAATTTTGAAAAAAAGGGGGGGTACTCCGCTGCTCAGCGTTTGGAACAAACTGTTCTGAACTCTGGAGCCGTTAACGGGAGCTTGTGATTTCATAGCCCCGCCCCCTCATGGCATCATGTCCCACCCTCTCAATGCAAGTCTATGGGAGGGGGGTAACAGCCGTCATACACCCTCCCATAGACTTGCATTGAGTGGACAGGGCGTGATGTCATGAGGGGGCGGGGCTATAATGTCACAAGCTCCCAGTGCCAGCTCCAGTGTTCGGAACAGTTTTTTCCAAACGCTAAGCAGCGGTGTACCCCTTTAAACTTCCAGGAATAAACTCCACATATTTGGAGATAGAAAAACACAAGTGAATTTATAAATTGAAGGGTTGGGGAGAGATGGAATTGGGACGATTATTAATGTTTGAGGAAATGAAAAGAAGTATGGATTGAGTGAGCGTGTTTGCGATATATTATCTCCAAACAATATCCTGTTACAGGAAGATGATAAAAGATATGAATGTGATGAATGCCTGGGGTCAAATGTTTTCTCTTTCCTAGACCTGAAGAAACTTATTGATCCAGGTTTATGGTTAAGGCACAGAAGAGGTAACAGGTAAATGGTAGAATGAAGTTATATTAGACTGTCCTGAGATAGTGGGAAGGAGTTAAAACGTGTGGGAGATAGTGAGGAGTAGAACTATAATAAATCGTGAAAATTAGAGAGACTCAGTAGAAGAAAATGCATAGAATGCCTACAGCCCTTTAGAAAATATATTACAGCGTATAAACAAAAATGTCCTAAATGTGAATTCAAGAAAGCCGGGTCATACACAAGTAGGAGGTTACATGGTAGAAACCACCCTCTTAGGACAGGAGAACCAGGTTCACTGAGCATGGCTGTTTGCTGAACCTACCACTAGATATGAACACAAATCAGATTCTAATTCCAACAAAAATATGAATTAATTAGAATACAAACTTTTTGTAATTTATTTCTGCTTTGTTTTCATCCTTTCTCCTGTACACTGAGTGGCATTTAGGTAAATAGTGATTCTGCATACATCACAGCTTCCACTCACTACATAAGCTGGTCTAGGTGCTCTGCAATAGTGTTGCTCGCGAATATTCGCGAATATAGCACTATATATTCGTAATTACGAATATTCGTTTTTTTTTCACAGTACACATCACAGTGATCATCCCTCTCTGCTTCCAGCTTGTGTGGTGTAAATAAGGCTCTAATACTACTGTGTGAGACTGGCGTGCGAATTTTTGCATATGTGAAAATTAGCATAAGCGAAAATTTGCATATGCTAATTTTTGCATATGCTAATTTTTGTAAATGCGATTTTTCGTATATGCGAATCTTTGGAAATTCTAATTTTCGCATATGCGAATTAGAATATGTTGACCGGCATAGGCCATATTCGAATTTGCGAATATTCGCGAATATATGGACGAATATTCGTCACATATTCGCTAAATTCGCATATCTGTAATATTCGCGTTTTATTTGCACATATGTGAAAATTTGCATATGCGAAAATTTGCATACACGAAAATTAGCATATACAAATACATATGCGAAAATTCGCACGCCAGTCTCACACAGTAGTATTAGAGCCTTCTTTACACCACACAAGCTGGAAGCAGAGAGGGATGATCACTGTGATGTGTACTGTGATAAAAAAATTAATAAAAAAATAACGAATATTCATAATTACGAATATATAGTGCTATATTCGCGAATATTTGCGAATATGCAATATTCGCGAATAAAATTCGCATTGTGAATATTCGCGAGCAACACTACTCAACACTACTCTGCAACCGGCTCAGCTGCTCAATGTCCTGTACAGATGAAGGGACTCCTACCTTTAAAATGACTTTTGGACATATCTTGCATGGGTAATAGCAGGGCATTCACAGCAATGCAAATAAGGATCAAAATGTGTCAAATCAGACTCAAAATGAACTATCCATTCCTGCTTTGTTCTAGATTCAATTGCAATTGGCAACCTGGCACCTTCCAGTGAGTTACACAGATCAGACGAGGACCATATAGCAACGAGTGTGGAGTATTAGGAGGCATTTTAATGGGGGTTTTAATATCTTTTTCTATGGTTGGTTGTTAAAACTTTGGGGTCTGTAGTCTAATTAGTTTAGGATTCTGGTTTGGGATCTAGATAAATGTACTGGGCTGGTCTGGGGTCTGATGAATTTTGGGATCTGATCTGAGGTTTGGACTATTTTTGAGGTCTGGTCTGATATCTGAACTTAATTTGGCATCTGGTTTGTGTGCGTGTGTGTGTGTACAAAGCTAAATTAAGTAAACATTGGCACCATGTGGAAGTAATGATTCATGACTGCTTGATGTTATAATTTCATAAAAATATTCATTTTAAAGGGGTACTCTTCCCCTAGACATCTTGTGCCCTATCCAAAGGATTGTACATCCACCTAATATATACACTGGGGCAAAAAAAATTATTTAGTAAACCACCAATTGTGCAAGTTCTCCCACTTAAAAAGATGAGAGAGGCCTGTAATTTTCATCATAGGTTATAACCTCAACTATGAGAGACATAATGAGAAAAAAAATCCATAAAATCACATTGTCTGATTTTTAAAGAATTTATTTGCAAATTATGGTGGAAAATAAGTATTTGGTCAATAACAAAAGTTCATCTCAATACTGTGTTATAGGGATGTCCCGATACCGATACTAGTATCGGTATCGGGGCCGATACCAGGTATCTGCCTGGTATCGGGGACTCGTCTATTGTCCCAGATACCAAATCCGATATCTGGTATAGTGCTTCACTGCCCCGTCCTCCAATTCGCATCACTGCCCCATTCTGCTGTCCGCATTATAGCGTCTTATGGAGGAGCATGTGACATGTGTATGTCACATGCTCCTCCATAAGACGCCATAATGCGGACGGCAGAACGGGGTAGCGGCAGCGGGGCTGTGGAGTGGCGACACATGACAGTGAGCAACTACAATGGGGGGGGGGGGTCCTGCTGGCTACAAAGGGGGACTGCTATCTACAGAGGGGTCTTGCTGGCTACAAAGGGGGACTGCTATCTACAGGGGGGGTCCTGCTGGCTACAAAGGGGGACTGCTATCTACAGGGGGTCCTGCTGGCTACAAAGGGAGACTGCTATCTACAGGGGAGTCCTGCTGGCTACAAAGGGGGACTGCTATCTAAAGGGGGTCCTGCTGGCTACAAAGGGGGGCTGCTGTCTACAGGGGGGTCCTGCTGGCTACAAAGGGGGACTGCTATCTACAGGGGAGTCCTGCTGACTACAAAGGGGGACTGCTATCTACAGGGGGTCCTGCTGGCTACAAAGGGGGACTGCTATCTACAGGGGGGTCCTGCTGGCTACAAAGGGGGACTGCTATCTACAGGGGAGTCCTGCTGGCTACAAAGGGGGACTGCTATCTACAGGGGGTCCTGCTGGCTACAAAGGGAGACTGCTATCTACAGGGGGGTCCTGCTGGCTACAAAGGGGGACTGCTATCTACAGGGGAGTCCTGCTGGCTACAAAGGGGGACTGCTATCTACAGGGGGTCCTGCTGGCTACAAAGGGTGGCTGCTCTCTACAGGGGGGTCCTGCTGGCTACAAAGGGAGACTGCTATCTACAGAGGGGTCCTGCTGGCTACAAAGGGGGACTGCTATCTACAGGGGGGTCCTGCTGGCTACAAAGGGGACTGCTATCTACAGGGGGGTCCTGCTGGCTACAAAGGGGGACTGCTATCTACAGGGGAGTCCTGCTGGCTACAAAGGGGGACTGCTATCTACAGGGGGTCCTGCTGGCTACAAAGGGGGGCTGCTGTCTACAGGGGGGTCCTGCTTGCTACAAAGGGGGACTGCTATCTACAGGGGGGTTCTGCTGGCTACAAAGGGGGACTGCTATCTACAGGGCAATCCTGCTGGCTACAAAGGGGGACTGCTATCTACAGGGGGTCCTGCTGGCTACAAAGGGGGGCTGCTGTCTACAGGGGGGTCCTGCTTGCTACAAAGGGGGACTGCTATCTACAGGGGGGTTCTGCTGGCTACAAAGGGGGACTGCTATCTACAGGGGAGTCCTGCTGGCTACAAAGGGGATTGCTATCTACAGGGGGTCCTGCTGGCTACAAAGGGGGGCTGCTGTCTACAGGGGGTCCTGCTGGCTACAAAGGGGGACTGCTATCTACAGGGGGGTCCTGCTGGCTACAAAGGGAGACTGCTATCTACAGTGGGGTCCTGCTGGCTACAAAGGGGGACTGCTATCTACAGGGGGGTCCTGCTGGCTACAAAGGGGACTGCTATCTACAGGGGGGTCCTGCTGACTACAAAGGGGGACTGCTATCTACAGGGGAGTCCTGCTGGCTACAAAGGGGGACTGCTATCTACAGGGGGTCCTGCTGGCTACAAAGGGGGGCTGCTGTCTACAGGGGGGTCCTGCTGGCTACAAAGGGGGACTGCTATCTACAGGGGGGTCCTGCTTGCTACAAAGGGGGGCTGCTGTCCACAGGGCGGGTCCTGCTGGCTACAAAGAAGGGCTTCTGTCTAACGGTGGGGGTCCTGCTGGCTACAAGGGGGGCCCTGCTGTCTAAAGTCTGCAGCTATCTTTACTACCTACATGTTGATACTACCTACTATTAAAGGCAATTTTAAAGCATAGTCACCAGCACTAACTTTAATTTATAGGTAGATAGTGCAGGTGACCCGGTTTTTACTGCTGCCCATCATGTGAACATCAGCGCAATCACTCTGGAGACCTCGATCTTGCCACCAATGCAAATTCCCTGTTCTGCCCAATGGAGAAGAAAGAAATCTTGGCTCATACTACAGCAGCAACCTCCATTGCACACAACAAGGAACCCACATATCAGCACGGTAAGCAGCGCCTGAAACCCTGGTGTCAGATTCCTGAGGACTAAAATTAAAGTATCGGTACTCGTATTCGGTCTTAAAAAAAATGGTATCGGGACATCCCTACTTTGTTATATACCCTTTGAGTATATACACTCCTCGAGAAAGCCCGGCTGCGGGAGAAATGCGTTGGAGATTCATAGCAGGCATAGGGTTCAGTCCGGTATCTATATGTCCTTTGTCTTCTATATGCTCAGCTGCCACTTTTTTTGGTGCACTTTTGTTTCTTGTACTAAGCACATCACATGTTATGTTTTTTTAATATCACTGTTAATTTAGCATGCTGCACTTTGCTCAGTTATACACTGTGTGATATTTTCCACTCATGTAAGAAGTGTTTATAGTTTTTTGTCCTCCACTCGTTAATACAAGTAATGAGTGGAGGACAGAGGAGACTCTTAAAGAAGAAGTTACAGGTCTGTGAGAGCCAGAAATCTTGTTTGTAGGTAGGTGACCAGACCAAATACCTATTTTCCACTATAATTTGCAAATAAATCAGACAATGTGATTTTATGGATTTGTTTTCTCATTATGTCTCTCATAGTTGAGGTATACCTATGATGAATATTACAGGCCTCTCTCATCTTTTTCAGTGGGAGAACTTGCACAATTGGTGGCTGACTAAATACTTTTTTGTCCCACTGTATATATACATACCATATATCCCATACAGAGGAAGCACAACGCATTAAAGTTTAACAAAAAGGTTAAATGTATATGCCAAAATTCTATAATTTCCTTACAGCAAAAGAAACAAACAACAAAATCGGAAGAGACTTATTAATATTTAAATTTTGAAAAAGAGGCGCTGACTAGACAATATGGGGTTAGGCACCGAAAGCAATTTCCATTCACATTCCCAGTCTGTTTAATATATATTTTTTTTAAGTTTACATTTAGCTGATCCTTGCAAGCATTAACAAGCATAGCAGAAAGCCTAATCCCTAATCCTTTTGACTTATATTCTGATTTGCATCCCTTTTTTAACATGAGCGCTTATTTATTTTGGTTCTAGCGGATAACTGACAGCTATTTGGTGTCTACAGTTACTCTCAGAAAGTAACTCTGCTTCATATTCCAGGGCAATTAGCACAGAATGACTGCTACATGGTAGATCTGCAAGTTTACAGCTTAAATCTTCATTACCTGTGACACAAAGCAGATGTTTAGCTTTATTTATCATCTTCTTATATAGACTTACATAATTGTTTATACACCTTTCATGTCTAGAATTCTCCTTGTAACCATCAGGACGTTGCATCTCTCGGCAGCCCCCTGTTGACTCAGTGTGTGTAAATATCATTCTCTCGAGGGGCTTATATGAGACACTGTAGAGCAGTCGCATGCAAAAATATAACTTCCACAGTGCAGTACATCATAGTGCATGATATTATTGGACCTCAGTTTAGTTTTTTTTAGGGTTTTCCTATCGGCACAGTTGTAAATCCCAAGTAGCTGCAGCAATATTGTAGATTTCAACAGTATTTATAGATTAAAGGGGTAATCCATCCTTAGACATCTTATCCCCAATCCAAAAGATATCTGATCTCGAGGGTCCCGCCACTGGAACCCCCTACGATCTCCGTGCAGCACTCGGTGTCACACCCCTAGACATCTTATCCCCTATCCAAAGGACTGTGAAATTATGCCACGCCCCTTGTGACATCACACCATGCCGCCTCCATTCATCTCTAATGCCATGCCCTTGTGACATCACACCATGCCGCCTCCATTCATCTCTATAGGAGGGGGCGTGGATGCCGCCACGCCCCCTCCTATAGAGATGAATGAGGCGGCATGGTGTGTTGTCACAAGAGGCGTGGCATTATTTCACAGTCCTTTGGATAGGGGATAAGATGTCTAGGGGTGTGACACCGAGTGCTGCACGGAGATCGTAGGGGGATTCAAGCGGTGGGACCCTCGTGATCAGACATCTTTTGGATAGGGGATAAGATGTCTAAGGATGGAGTACCCCTTTAATCTATGAGTAAAATGGGTAGTACTAGATAGAGACTCAGGTTAACTATCATATTGCTGCAATCCAACACACAACCTTAGGACAGGTGTGGTCCTGTCCAATTTTTTAATTCCAGGACAGCTCCAAGAAGAACTACCCAAACTCTGTTACTGATAGTAAATGTATGTTTTTCACTTACTCGACTAAGCTGAAAAGATCCCTCTAAGCCGCACCGCAACATGTATCGATCGTAATGTAGCTCAGACCTCAGACCACTTTGTGCCTCTGAAAAGTTAATGCTTTCTGGAAAAGATACTTGATATTTGATGTATTACGGCTGCAGAACCGCACCTCCCACTGTTCTACTGAACTACGCTTAGGTCACTGTAGAACCCTATGGCAATCTTACTTCAGTTCAGTAGAACAGCAGTAGGTTCAAGCATTATAATCATAAACCCACAGTTTTAAAGTGATAGACCTTAGAACAGAAATACATTTTAGCCCCACTTATAAGCGGCCGGCTTGAAATCCGTCCTTTAGGAGTGAAGCCAATTGTGTCATACTCAACCACCATATCCAATTGTGTTGTTGTCACTTTATAATAGTAAGCACCTTATATGTATTCTTTACTGATAGTGCTGCTTTATCCAGCCATCCTCTTCTGGCCATTGTTCTACTGCATCAATGATGGAGACCTATACAATGTCTTCCCTTTCTTCCTTCTCTAAAGGGACTTCACACATACACGCTGTGTATTTTATGTATCCCTTTCGCTGACTTGATATGGAAAGTTTAAATTGGCACTGTCAGAATAGAAAAAATAATTTATATGTTGTACATCTAGGCAAAACATTAACCTTTCTAATATACTCCATAAAAAATGTTATCTTCTTTTTATAGAAATCATGGCTTGTAAAAAAAAAAAATGACCACTAGGGGTCCCCATACCACCGAGAAAATAATCCTGTCCAGCTACAGCATCATCTTTGTCTCAGCTGAAGCACAGACTGGAACAAAAACCAGAAAGTGAGGGTGGGGCCATCACTCCTCTGTGATCACTCCTGTCCTATCAGACTGCAACATATTATTTTTGTAATTTGGATTCATTTGAAAAATGTTCCGTTTTTAGATATTGTAGTTGTTATGCTGCCCCCTGGGGATTTATTAATTCCCTCTCAGAACATTCATCTAATGTAATCATTGTTGGGATAGAAAGGAAGCTTCTAATGCGCTGATATTTTTTGGCTCGTGCTACTATAGTAATCACCATGTACGATGTTGCCAATGTAAGGGTGACATTGTTTAGCTTTTGGACATTAGGTATTGGCATGAGTTCTTGTTTCGATATACTTCTGAGACAGGCAGGGGGTGTAAGCATCGAAGTAAGCATCGGAAAGCAGGAAAGGTGGTGTGAACAGGTAGCTCATCCTAGAGGGTGGGGTAGGCTCTGCTCCAAGGACGGGTGAGTAGCTGAGCCCATTTTCAGAGAACATAATCAGACACCGATCCCGTATTCTGTGGATAGGGGATACGTTTTAGTTACCCAGAGTACCCCTTTAAAGGGGTACTCTGGTGCTTAAACATCTTATCCCCTATCCAAAGTATAGGGGATAAGATGCCTGATCATGGGAGTCCCGCCGCTGGGGACCCCCGTGATCTTGCACATGGCACCCCGTTTGTAATCAGTCCCCAGAGCGTGTTCGCTCCGGGTCTGATTACTGTCGATCACGGGGCCGGCGGCGTGTAACGTCATGCCTCCGCCCCCGTGTGACCTCACGCTCCACCCCTCAATGCAAGTCTATGGGAGGGGGCGTGACAGCTATCACGCCCCCTCCCATAGGCTTGCATTGAGGGGCAGAGCGTGATGTCACACGGGGGTGGAAGCATGATGTCACATGCCGTAGGCCCTGTGGTCGCCGCTAATCAGACCCGGAGCGAACACGCTCCAGGGACTGATTACAAACTGGGTGCCGCGTGCAAGATCACGGGGGTCCCCAGCGGCGGGACTCCCGCGATCAGGCATCTTATCCCCTATCCAAAGATGTCTAAGCACCAGAGTACCCCTTTAAGTTTACTATGGTTGATCCTTTTTCATTTCTGAATTTTTTAAAATCCTAATAGAAAATAAACACCCCCGTATATTCCACATTAGGTTTTCTGTGTATATTATACTAGCTCTTTCAATTACCCTTGGGACTCCACTACACTTTCCCCAAATCTATCTTGCAAACTACATCAATCTCTTAGCAAATTGCCTTTTTTTACCCCGTTCCATTTATCGGTTTACATATCCCTTCACAAGAACAAAGCTTTACTGTATAAGACCCTTCCTTCCCTGTGCTCTGTAAGCAGATCTGCATTGCCTATTTCACAATAAATCATCGTCGTATTTCACAGTCACAAAGTACCTGTACACCATTTGTAGTGTGGACTGGATAGAAGTCGGTACGAAATAAACTTTTATAACTTTATTTTTAATTTGTCAATAGACGCCTCTTATGTGCTGATTGAAAACAAGTTGTTTTTATTTTTTTTTTACTTATACTATAAGTTATTGATGTCAATCCATGGGTCTAATAGCAAAGTTCTTCATTGCAGATATTCAAAATAATACAAATTGTATGTAAATATGGAAATATATACGTGTGTGTGAACAATGGGATAGACAAGTACCGTATATACTCGAGTATAAGCCCAGTTTTTCAGCATGATTTTTCGTGCTGAAAACACCCCCCCCCCCCTCGGCTTGTACTCGAGTTAACTCTCCGCCATCAGTGGTCTTCAACCTGCGGGCCTCCAGATGTTTCAAAACTACAACTCCCAGCATGCCCGGACAGCCGATGGCTGTCCGGGCATGCTGGGAGTTGTAGTTTTGAAAGACCACTGCGGCTTTTCATCATCATCCACTGATAGACTAATCCAAACTGAGCAGCTAGAACGAGTGGAAAGGTTACGTTGTTTTACTGTGCAGCAGAAGCAACATTTTATTTTACTAAAATCCATGACTTAAATTCCTGTAGGTGACAAGCATTGAAGCGAAGTAGAACAGTTTCTCCCACACAAAAGCCTGACATTTTTCACGTATGACTTTTGAGTCACCTCCATAGCATTGATCATTCATAGGAAGCCATCTGGCTATAGACTCCTTCTCGCTGCTATGAGAACAACACTATGCTGGCCGCTGGCAGATCTGTGACTTTCCATTCTTTTATTATCTCAAGTCTCGCTGATTTACAGTTTATTTGCCTTCTTTTTGTTGTTGTTAAAGTATCAACAGCCTAGGCGAGGATCTCTTATTCAGCCTGGCACTCTATGGTAGACATGCTCAGTTCCGCACACCAGTCTACTCTTCTTAAAGGGATTTTCTCCTACTCTGGACAGTTCTTAAAATTTGAAAAAGGGAATAATTAAAGGGGTACTCCTGTGGAAAAAAAATATTTTCAATCAACTGGTGCCAGAAAGTTAAACAGATTTGTAAATGACTTCTATTAAAAAATCTTAATCCTTCCAGTACTTTTTCAGGGCTGTATATTACAGAGGAAATGCTTTACTTTTTAGATTTCTCTGATGTCATGACCACAGTGCTTTCTGCTGACCTCTGCTGTCCATTTTAGGAACTGTCCAGAGCAGCATATGTTTGCTATGGGGATTTTCTCCTGTTCTGGACAGTTCCTAAAATGGACAGCAGAGGTCAGCAGAGAGCACTGTGGTCGTGACATCAGAGAAATCTAAAAAGTAAAGCATTTCCCCTGTAGTTTATAGCCCCGAAAAAGTACTGGAAGGATTAAGATCTTTTTAATGGAAATCAATTACAAATCTGCTTAACTTTCTGGCACCAGTTGATTGAAAAAAAAAGAATTTTCCACAGGAGTACCCCTTTAATTATTTCCTTTTTCAAATTTTAAGAACTGGAGAAGTAGGAGATAATCCCCATAGAAAACATATGCGGCTCTGGACAGTTCCTAAAATGGACAGAGATGTCAGCAGAGAGCACTGTGCTCGTGATTTAGCAGAGAGCACTGGGTTCCAAAAATAAAATAATTTCCTCTGTAGTATTCAGCAGCTAATAAGTACTGTAAGGATTAAGATTTTTTTAATAGAAGTAATTTACAAATCTGTTTAACTTTCTGGCACCAGTTGATTTAAAAAAAATAAAATAAAAAAGTTTTCCACCGGAGTACCCCTTTAAAGGGGTATTCCAGATTTATACATCTAATCTAATCTAAAGATGTATGATCGCAGGAGTCCCGTCACTGTAGACCCCTGCAATCTTGGTGCAGCCCCCTAGTGATGTCTCGCCACGCCCCCTCCATATATGTCTATGGGAGTGGGCGTGACAACCATCACACCCCCTCTCATAGACATGAATGGAGGGGGCGTGATGTCACATGCCCGTTTCAGAGGCAGCGCCTGGCACAGAATGCCAGAGGCTGTACCGAGATCGCGGGGGACCCCTTCGATCATACATCTTTGGATAGGGGATAAGATGTATAAAGCCGGAATACCCCTTTAACTAATTGCTATAAAAAAAGAAACAGGGTGATATTAGGATTGCCACCTGGCCAGTATTTTACCGGCTAAGCCAGTATTTTGGCCACCCTGGAAGTATTTTTATATTACAAAATACCAGCAATGCAATGGCCGGTATTCATCCAACCAATGCTCCAACTCCCGGAATGTTGCACCATATACTATACCAGTGTTTCCCAACCAGGGGTGCCTCCAGCTGTTGCAAAACTACAACTCCCAGCATGCCCAGACAGCCAACGGCTGTCTGGGCATGCTGGGAGTTTTAGTTTTGCAACAGCTGGAGGCACCCCTGGTTGGGAAACACTGACCTATACTATATACTACTATATAGTCCAACATGCTGAAAGTTGTAGTTTTGGTTTGGGTCAGCTGCTGAGCCACAGGCTGTATCAGGGCATGCTGGGAGTTGTAGTTAGTAACTAACTGTAGCTCCCAAAGTAAAAAAAAAAAACGATCAAAAAGTCCCATCAAAACCAAAATGGTACCGTTAAAAACGACAGATCCTATAAGCCCTCATACAGGCCCGTATACGGAGAAATAAAAACGTTATTCCGGTCAGAATAGGACAACATTTTCCCTGCATATGTGTATCCTGTGATGTCACGCATATATAATTCATTATGCAAATTAGCATGGCTGGTATTTTTTTTTAGAAGAAAGGTGACAACCCTAGGTGAGATGCTTGAAGGGAAGAAGCTCACTGAATACTACATCTGACCCAAAATGTAGAATAAATTCCCTCTACTGGAAAGGTGAGTCTTTATCTTATGGAGCTCTGATTCTTCTAAAAAAAATATTAGACATTTGTGAGTTATAATTCAGATATATTAATGTGTGGAGAATAACAGAATGTACGGTTCAGCAACCTTTCTATCCTCCAGTGTTTCATACAGCATATTCATTGTTACAGTATAATGGCTCTTAGTGCTTTAAGCCTATAGTATCTCCCTGATGTTTCCTTTAGTTTATTTAAAGGGGTATTCCAGGCCAAAACTTTTATATATATATATAAAATATATATATCAATTGGCTTCGGAAAGTTAAACAGATTTGTAAATTACTTCTATTAAAAAATCTTAATCCTTCCAATAGTTATTAGCTTCTGAAGTTGAGTTGCTGTTTTCTGTCTAACTGCTCTCTGATGACTCACGTCCCGGGAGCTGTCCAGCTCCTATGGGGATATTCTCCCATCATGCACAGCTCCCGGGACGTGACATCATCATTGAGCAGTTAGACAGAAAACGTCAGAAGCTAATAACTATTGGAAGGATTAAGATTTTTTAATAGAAGTAATTTAACTTTCCGGAGCCAGTTGATATATATAAAAAAAAGGTTTTGCCTGGAATACCCCTTTAAAGTATTAGTGTTATTTAAAAAAAATAAAAAAAATAAAAAAAACCCTTATAACATAGGAGGCTGAGTATTCAGATCCCCACGATCCCTAGAGGAGAAGCAAGCGGCCGAGAGCTTTTCTCCCTGTCTTGTCGCAGGACGCAGGCTCCATAGACTAACCATAGAATTCTACCCCTGTAATACAATAAGGGGAGCTGCCACATTCATTTCCCAGCCCTATCCAGCCCTCAGTGTGAGATGTCAAAAGTTTTTTTTTAACATCTTGAGCGAATTTACAGTAATTAGATTTGTCACAAACTTCTCGGCTCGGCAGTTGATGACTTATCCTGCATAAACTAGTTCAGCTTTTACGTGCTCCCGTGGGCTGGAAAAGGGGAATACAGTCCTAGTAGAGTCTCCTAGGACTGTATCCACCTTTTCCAGCCAACGGGAGCACCTGAAAGCTGAACTAATTTATGCAGGATAAATCATCAACTGCCGAGCCGAGAAGTTCGTGGCGAATCGAATCACCGTTAATACGCTCATCTCTAGCTGGAATCGCCATTGATACCAAGAATAGAGGACAAATGGGAATAAACGAAGCATCAGCATTCATGTATGGTCAATGCTTCCTTCATTCTCTATGGGGCTTCCAAACATTACCAGTATTGAGTAGACCACCACATGGATCTGCAGCACTTGGTGCCCATACAGTCAGTAGCTATGGTAATATGTGTGTGGTGCCCCAGTATGGGAGGTGTTACCCTGTACCCTTTCTGCCCTGTCAGGCAGCCTCCCTACAGTGTCCCCTGGGCCCCCTTGCACCTGTTCCCCATGTAAATATGTCTAATGTATTATACCATGTAATGTGTTAAGAAATCGTTGTCACTTTAAGGCTTTTTACCATGTGACTTGTCATGTGATTGTTACCCAGGAGGTACCAGTGACCAGGTGATCCCAGGGGTGACCTATGAGCTTCCTGCTAGTCTCCCCCATATAAGCCCTGGGTGGAGCGTCTCTCTCTCTGCCCTTACAAGTCTTTGCTGAGGTCAAGTCGATTCCTAGAGAGTCCAGAGTCATAGGAGCCTCAAGACCAGTCTGCAGCCACAAGCAGCCACAAGTAACCACAGTCTCAGTATTGTCAGTCGTCAGTCAAGTCAAGTCAGTCACAGTCACCATTTATCAAGTCAATGTGGACTGCATTAAATTGACCTCATCTACTACAAGTCCCAGCAAGCCCTTAAGGTCTCTGAGTCACTGATCACCTCCATGGGCCCTGGATGAACTGTATTGACTTTACCACCTGTCTACCCTCAGTAAAGCTACCGTTATCCGTAACTTGGCATCAGGGTCATTAGTGCCCCCCGTGCCTAGCCCAGGATCTAGCGGTATACCTTCGGGTGGTATCGAGGATAAACCATGCCCGGGCGGCACGGCTACAAGGGGTTAATGCCATCTGCCCCTAGGGTAATTCCATCTGCCCTTTGCATCGCACCCTCTACCACATGTGTTACTAGAGTGTGGCCCCTCAGAAAGATGTGTCTAGACATCAGGAACTTATTTTACGGCACACCAGTCCTCCCAACTCTGCACAGTTGAAGGTGACCCTCTATTGCTATGGCTGCCATGCCTGATAACAGTGACACCAGCTAGCCTGTCAGACCTTGTGGATGGAATAAAAAGAAACGCACAATGCTCCGTGGTGTGATACGTTTGTAACCAAGTGAAATATCAGATCAGCATCTGCTCACCGATGTAGGTTGTACAAGCCAAGTACAACATTGGTAGTAGCGAGAAGGCAAAATGCAGAGACCCTGCAGCCGCTCCAAGCCTCATAAACAGCAACAAAAGACAACTAACCTCCGTAGGTATAGGCTGGATTATAAAGGTCACTGGGAATCTTGTTAGTAAGAAACAGTTTACTTACCCACAATACAACGCATTTTGCAGAACTTCTGCTTCATCAGGCAAGATGCCTGATGAAGCGGAAGTTCCGCGAAATGCGTTGCATTGTGGGTACTTAAACCATTTTTTTACTAACAAGATTCCCAGCGCACTTTGTGATCCAGCTTAGACCTTGTGAATGTCAGGCCTCTGCCGGCATTCCACGCTGTCTAACAACACCAGATTTAAACAGGCAGTTGCTGTCCCGCATTCTGTCTTTTTCCTTTTTATCTGACCCCTGCCTTTGGATTCTGATTTGGACTTGACAAGACCTCCTATTTTGACCAAGCTTGCTCTCTGGCACTTTTTCAGATTCTAACTTAAGTCTCATATTGTAATCAGTTCTGACCCCCGGTTTGTTGATTGTCTTCTCTCTGGACTCAACAGGTTAGGGAGGATTGTTCAAGTAGGTAGGGACAGTGGGTTGGGTTCAGCTTAGTGTGGTACTGTGACCCCTAGTCATAATACACTGATAGAATAGTCAGGATTAATCGAGACGCAATAGGCTACGAGTGGAGGGAGGGGGGGTCTGCAATGTAAAGGGATCAAAAGAGTTTGAAGTTTAGAATTTGTGTCTTGTGTTCTGTCAAGGTCTACCTGTTACATATGCAGCTCATTTGTAATGCTCATTGACAGGATTGTTATATATTTCATTTATTTGACTGCACAGAGCAAGGTGAATGAGCACGAAGCAAATAAGGATCTGACAGGACTCTGAGAAGCTCCAGTCAAATGTGCTGTAATAAGTCCATTATTAGACTCACCTTACTCTGTTTATGAGTTGTTGGATCTCATCCAGAGGAAGGCATCAGACATTCCTTATTCCAATGTAATTAATAACAATTTTGTTACGTGGACATTTTAATATTAAGGAACCAAAAAATGAGAGAGCGGTTAATGAGTCGTTCCAAATGGCTATTTTATTAATTTTAATAGAAAAGGATTTTGCTTAAGGGGATGCAGAATAATCACATTGGGACATTGGAAGGGAATAAATATAACATTCTAGAGAGTACAAAATAGAAGGATTTATAGCTGAAAATGACAACTTAAAGGGGTACTCCACTGGCCAATTCAGAACAATTATTTACGAACACTGTGTGCAGGCTGAGGGGGTTGGCTGTGTCATCAGGCCACGGCCCTCAAGGCAAGTCTATGGGAGGGGACGTGATGGTCGCTCCCAAAGACTTGCATTGTGGGGGCGTGGTCTGATGTCACTAGGGGTGTGGTCTGGTGTTGCGAGGAGGCATGGCCGACACCGGCAGCACGCACACAGCGTTCGGAACTAAATGTACCGAACGCGGGCCAGTGGAGAACCCCTTCAAAATCAATTTGGAGAAAATGGCAGAATTACAATGAGGCAAAAGTCTACAATGAAAAACAAATTCAGTGATCTTAAGGAGATCTTATGGACCTTCTTGAGGTTATCCTGGGCTGGTTGGGGATAAAAGTCACAACCACTAATGCAATATAGTGAATTAAGTTTATTATCCTTAAAATCATATCTAAAGTAACTGTGAAATTAGACATTCACTTTAAAAGAATTCTCTGAGAACAAAACTTTTTTCTTTATCTATGCAAATCCCAATTGCCAATACATTTTCAGGATGGCAGTAAAGGTGCCCCTGCAAATTAGTGAAAAGTCAGCCAAACATGCCAACCTTGGCGGGTATAGCTGACTGAATGTGTATGTGACCTCCTTACTCTTCCCCAACAAGTTATAAAGGGGAACAGAAGGGTCCAACGTGTTCGATTCGACCTGCCCAACCCTAAGAGATAATCCACAGTCAGAGGTTTCTGGGAGCAGCTTACCTCTCCATTGAGAACACATGAACAAGTGACTGCCGTTGGCCAAATAAACATTCGACTGACACCTATTGGAAGTGTATGTGTAACATATACAGATAATAGATCATTTTGTAGTAGCAAAGACAAAAGGCAATGTCCAGCGTGGAAGTTCAAGCAATTCTCAATAGTTTATTCAGCAATTAGCCAACATGAAGAACAGGTGACGCGTTTCGGCCACAGTGCGCCGAAACGCGTCACCTGTTCTTCATATTGGCTAATTGCTGAATAAACTATTGAGAATTTATTGAACTTCCACGCTGGACATTGCCTTTTGTCTTTGCTGTTACTCTGGATCGAGGGTCCGGTCCTTGTCTTGTGTCGTGGAGCGGGCGAGAGGGAGAGCTTTGTATCTACAGTAAATGCTATAGACAATAGATATAGTGGTCACAAAAGCCCTGTTACCTATAGCTGCACTGTTGCAAAGTAAAAAAGAAAACCAAAAACATATGTGTATGGTTAAGCGCTATTATTTATGGGTTCAGTATAGTATAGTAGCATTATTTAGCTTGAATTGTTGTATAGCAGCATTATTTATGTGCAGAGTATAGCTGTACTATTTATGTGTATGGAAGTGCTGCACAATTATTAAACACAATATAGGTGCATGGTATAGCAATGTTCCATATATGTGTATGTACAGGGGAGGGGAGATCCTTACTGAATTTATGTCCAAAGCTAAAGCATGACTACATACAGTATTACCATACTCACAAGAAGGAACAACTCAGAAACAATGCTCTCATGGATTGGTGTTTGTAGCCGTCATGTTTTAAGGCCCTTTAAAGGGCTAAACATTTTTTTACAGAACAGTGCCACTCTTGTCCACAGGTCATGCGTAGTACTGCAGCTTAATCCCATGCACTTCAATGGAGCCGAGCTGCAATACCAGACACAACCTGTCGACAAGGGTGGTGCTGTTTTAGCAAGAAAGAAGCCTGCAATTGTTTTAAAGTTGTCTCTAAAAGAAGAATCAACACCTGCATAAAATAATATTTCTCACATGTCACATTTTTGCTATAAAGTGTAAAGCAAAGCAACAAAAATTATAGTAAATAATGATATCATTCCTATATGATTCCCTAATGCATTGTAAACTGGATTTCTGCTGTTAATTACAATCTCAGCTTTGCTATGTCTGTTCTGAATGTTACATTCTATGTACAGTACATTGTTCTCAAGCAAATATTTGCATCTATTGAGATATAACATATTCAGTACATTGAATGTAAAAACCACTGGAGCTGAAAGAAAGAGCATAATAGCCGTTCTTATAGAGCGTGATAGTGTCTCTTAGATAGAGACAATTAAATCGGTCTAATGTTTGCATTACCTTGTTGTGGATTGTTGCTTATTATAGAGTCTTGCTGGGTTATACAATTAGTTAAAATAATTGTTATTATGGAGCTTGAAAATGTAGTTATACAGGATTACAGTAGAAAAATGCTCCTCTATGTTGTACTATTAACTAGCTTGGTCTCTCCCCAAGAAGGAAAAAATTACAGTACAAAACATAAAATTCAGAGATCCAGTAAACTACAGAAACGATGTGTAGAAGGGAGAAAAGGGACTTATGGGACTTGTAGTTGAAGGGAAGGAACTCCAACAGGAAATAGCCGGTCCACAAAAAAGCCACAGTGTTATGGAAATCTCACAACAAAGTCATTTAGCCCCAAGACAAGCACGGAACCTTTCTCCTAAGCATGTCCATTACTGTCTGGCAGATAAGCACTAAAATCACCTTATGGTGGATAACCCCTTTAACACTTTTCTATCATAGAAGTGCTGTTCACTATTTCGAAGTCTGAAGTGCATGCTGAAGTTTCCAAACAGTGTGCATCCAGCTGTTGCAAAACTACAACTCTCAGCATGCCCAGACAGCCTTTGGCTGTCTGGGCATGCTGGGAGTTGTAATTTTGCAACAGCTGAAGGCACCCTGGTTGATAAACACTGCCCTAGATTCTGTATTACCAGGCAGATGTATTTATGAACTGTAGATAGTTAAAGGGGATGTGTATGGCTGTAAATAAGCATGTGGCTAGATTTGGTTAGTCATCGGGATGTCAGGCATGCTTTTTTATTTTATTTTTTTATTACATTTCCATAGTTCTTTCCTGTGGTGAAATATAAATCTCTGTGCTGATATGCAAATGAGACCCAAGTGTCCAGGGGGAGTTTCCCAGCACGGCAAGAGCCCAAATAATTCCAGCTCATGTCCTCTTCATTACCATCCAATGACATCCTTGTATCAGCCTTTTTTTTTGTTTCACTGACATCCACTAGATAAAGAGGAGATGGGCTGCACTTAGCTGGGCCCCTTCTGTGCCGGGGAACGCCCCCTGGGCTTTTGAGCCTCATCCTTATTATAGCAAAAAGGCTTATATTTTGACCCGGGAATGGATTTAAAAAAAAAAAATATGTATGCACTAAATCCAAATGACTAGTCATATCTAGCCGTGGACTTATTTACACCACATTTTCCTGCTCACAGGTCCCCTTTAAGAACTACAGACACAGCAGAGTGGAATATATTATTTCATTATTTATTTAATATTGCAAAGTTTGCACAGCTTAATAATTCTTAAGATTAGTCTCTGTTTACACAAATCCTAGTTCTTTTACATCAGGTTACAATCCATTTGTTAATATTAATGTTATGGAAACTTGATGGAACAAATTGTATGTAAAAATAAGTCCTTATAGCAGGTTATCATGGACAATGAATGATGAATTTTACCAGATTACACATTGTGATACGACAAATGGCAAACATAGAACTGCTATATGTACTGTCATACAATGACTGAAATGGTTGTCGGGGATTGCAATATTTTCCCAAGTAACCTGTCATAAGTAGCTACCAGGTGTAAAAAAATGCATATCTCACGCAAGAACAGATAGATGAAAGAATACAGAGGTGTAACTTGTACCTTCTGGGTCCTGATAAAAAATCTGCAACAGGGCCCCATGTGCCAGTTATAATACTAGTATCTTATGGGGCGATGTGCTTTGGGGCTCCCTTTATGCATCAGGGCCCTGGGGCGACTGCTACCTTTTCACCCCCTATAGCTACACCCCCGATCTCATATCCATCGTTCTATCTATCTATCTAATATCTATCTATCCATCTATCTATCTAAGCAAGCAAAGATCCAGCAGCACACCCAACGGTTATAAGGTGAAACACAAAAGTGTTTTATTGACCCATGTTACAAGGTCAACATTTCGACGGTATCCCACTGTCTTTATCATGCATCCCACCGTCTTTTTGCTTGATAAAGACGGTGGGATACCATCAAAACGTCGCACTTGTAACATGGGTCAATAAAGCACTTTTGTGTTTCACCTCATGCCCGTTGGGTGTGCTGCTGGATCTTTGCTTGCTTAGAATCTGTTCACACAGTCTGCGACATGGACTGTGTTTTCCTTTTGCACCCCGCTACCTACCGATATCTACATTCTGGTTGTGCTGCCTACCTCCTGGTTTTGTATCTATCTTTCTATCTATCTAAAATGCTTCTACTCCTTCCTCTTATATCTATCATCTTTACCTATTGTACACAGATACGTAAACAATTGGTATATTTGTTGTATTATACCGAAATAGGAAATGCAATCACCATGGCAACATTTTTAAAATGCACATTATTCAGAGTAGACCATAATGGAGATCTCCTGCTGACTACAAATAGCATAAACCTGACAGCTCCAATGAAACGATTATCAGTTCAATCACTGTCGCTATAGAGCGTGCGTGTTATGGACTTGCTGTAGCTTTGGGGTACTTCTAATGCTACTTTTGGAGCTGACGGCTGTGTGCTTCCATCTCGCAGTCCTCATCTGCAGATCTAGTGTTGCTAGGAGACCTGGGACTCTTATGGCCAAATGAAAGACTTGGAGAGCTCAGGAATTGAGACACTAAATCAAACCCTGTCTCCTTATGCCTGCTGGAGTTACGTCTCTAGTTTGGCAATACTCATATAATAAGCCAATGGACTTGAACTCACTGTAGATCTTTGAATCCGAATATATATAATAGGATGCAATCAGTTGCTATTCGTGACACTTAGGTTCCATACTTTATTAAATTGTTAAAATGTTTTCTTTGACATGTCCTATTGCTGTTTAATCACAGTATCTTTCCATAATGCTAACTTGAATATTACCCATGAATACATGTGGATTTATTCATAATTTTAGCGTCAGTTTTACATGTTATACAGATTACAAGAGGTCCCAGTGGTGAGAGATGAATTTTGCTAAACTGAATAATCCCTTTAAGGGTAGGATCACACATAGCGCATCTGCAGCGTATTTGACGCTGCAGATGTGCTACTGGCCCAATAGTGTGCCTCTTGCTGTGCCCGTGTGTCTTGCTTTGTCTGCCCGTAGCAGCAATCTGCCACTACGAACAGATACACAGGGATTTATGTGTCGAGCGCACATGAGCAATGTACTCACAGACACCGTGGCCACGCTCGGCGTAGCTCGGAACAACTGCATGGTCTGTGAGTACACTGTGCATGCGCACACGACTCGCAGATCCCTGTGTAGCTGCAAAGTAGGACACACGGGCACAGCAGGAGACACTCTCGTGGGTCAATTAGTAGCACATTTGAAGCGTCAAATATGCTGCGGATGCGCAACGTGTGACCCTACCTTAAAGGAAAACTGTCAGATATTTTCTCCCACAATATCCACAGGTACTGATGGATAGTGCGGGAGACGTTGATTAAAATGAGCCCTACCTTACCTGGATCCGCCTGGCCATTCGCCCGCAATTGTAGTTTTATTCTATGTGGAGATCTTGCTGTACATGGCATGGGCGGGGCTTCTGCAGCTAACTGGCACTGACGTCAGCGCCGCTTATGAATATTCATAAGCGGTGCTGACGTCAGTGTCAGTTAACCTGCAGAAGCCTTGCCGGTGCCAGTCACAGCAAGATATACACATAGAATAAAACTACAAGTGCAGGCGCACGGCCGGGCGGATCCGGGTAAGGTAGGGCTCATTTTAATCAGCGTCTCCCGCACTATCCACCAGTACCTGTGGATAGTGCAGGAGAAAATATCTGACAGTTTTCCTTTAATGAGATATTCCAGGAATTTTTTCTTTGACTATAAAACAGGGGCTGTAAAGTTAGCATAGTTCATAATATAGTGTCTGCACCTGTGTTTGATGGTGGTCTCACAATTTTCTGTGATTTTTGTTCTAATGTTTACTTTTAAACAGCATACAAAATAACTGTCATCTCAGGTTTTCCCAGGTTGCAGTGCAGCCCGAGACATTACATCACTAGGCAGATGTTCAAAGGGAGCCTGTCTGCTTCAATCGGTGGAGCGACCACTGGGTGGGAATTGTAGTTTTGCAACAGCTGGAGGCACCCTGGTTAGAAAACACTGGTCTATTGCACGGAAAAGAGAACAGGTGTGTTTCAATGGGTGGCTGATGTGCGGGAGGGAGAAAAGTGGCCTCACACTTACAAACAAGAAATTATAGGAATTGTAGTTGGAGGGAGGAAACTCCAACAGGAAATAGCCAGTTCACAAAAAGCTAGCCACAGCATTATGGTAATCTCACAGCAAAGTCATTTAGCCCCAAGACAAGCATGGATCCTTCCTAAGCATGTCCATTACTGCCTGGCAGATAAGTACTAAAATCACCTTATGGATAATAACCTCTTTAACATTTTTCCATCATAGAAGGGCAGTTTGCTCTTTGGAAGTCTGAAGTGCATGCTGAAGTTTCCAAACCGTGTGCATCTAGCTGTTGCAAAACTACAACTCCCAGCATGCCCAGACAGCCTTTGGCTGTCTGGGCATGTTGGGAGTTGTAGTTTTGCAACAGCTGAAGGCACACTGGTTGAGAAACACTGCCCTAGATAAATGCAAGACCAATTGAATGCTCTACAGACAGGAATGTTGGAAAGCCTAAAATGGAAATAACATGATGTAAGTAGCGATTATGCAAACAAAGCCATTGGAATTCATTTGCCAAAAAAAAATAAAAAAATTAAAAAAATTCTTATATCTCACGCAAAGCGTTATTCATATGACAATTCACGACTCCAGAAGAAAGAGATATGACGTTGTCGATGGCTGTAAGTTTGCAGTAGAGCTTGGTCCACCTTTGGCCAACACCATCCATCATATAGACACTTTACAACCAACCACCCCAATAATAACTCCCGAGGTCACATGTATGTTGGGTTCCCCCTAAAATGCATGCACGGCCACTGATCTCTTTGTGATTCAGACAGTGGGTAATATCAAAGCATCTCCAATGGCATGGACTAGTGAATTTCCATAAAGACCAAGGATTGGTACATCTGGAAAACATAAAAGCTTATGTACACTCCTAGGGAAAGTTGGTCTCAGGAGAAAAATATATATCAATTAATGCACAATCATTACAAGCAAAACAATAAATCTATAAAGACAATCTACCAAACTTACTGCTACCGGGAGAAGAAGAGGAGAACATTATCAAATGCATTCCCTCTATTCAATCCACTGCAATTACAGATTGCAATGTACATAAATAGAACAGCCAAGTACCAGAGAAGAGACATTATTCACTGTAGGGGAACAGCAGGTCATAAAGAACTATTTCTGTTTCTTTTGTATCATTTTTTATGTGATTATTGAGTCAAGGTAGATCTGCAAAATTTTGTTCCGTTATAGTTCAAAAATATTATCTTTTTTGTGTGTTTTTTATGTGTCATTTAATTTTTTATTTTTTTTGGTGTTTTTTATTTTAATTTTTTACTGTTGTAGTGCATGCAATTTTTGCCCAAAATTCCTAAAAATGTTCAAGCTTCTTCATACACTTTGCTCAAAGAAAATTCACCCCTTTAACTTTGAGTTGTGTGTATAAACTGTGCATGATCAGAGGTGAAGTATGTATGCAAATAATTTCACACAATTTGTAAATATTTACACGCAATAAATCACTCAAAAACATATGGCCCAAGAGGGAAAAAAGCTACACGGCACACAGAGCCAAAACATAACTTGCTAGCCAATACATATCATAATTTCTGTGCAAACCATTTAGTCCATCAATAAGTATATTTTTCAAACAAATATTCACATATTTGCTCTTGACAAATACCCCCCCCCATCTTTATAATACTAATGATTGCATAGAATGTTTTCCAAGCACAGTCCCCAAGTTCCCCCAACGGTTCATGTTTTTCATAGGTGATATTATTGTGGTGATGCCTGATGGACTGAACATAGTTATATCACCTGTTAAATACTAAGCAAATCCTGAAAACATGACCTGTTGGGGGTAATTGAAGATCACACTTGGGAAATACTGGCCTAGACCATACCACTAGTCACATTTGCACTTGCTGTTTAACTGTGCTTGGCGGGTCTTTGTGGATGTAATTTTTATTTAGGTTTGGTATCTTAATAGTCCATTAATGGCCCAGGGCTGGAAGTAAACTATGTTCACCAACCAACAACCCCATTAAAGTGGAGTCTACTATGTCATTGACCTCCAAAACACAAAAGTATATGTTTGGAAAATAGAACAAACATAGTCACTAGTTGAGAAGAGCCAATCTCTCGAGATTTGTTTTGGGTCTGATTTGGATCCTGGAGTACCCCAATTGTCCCCACATAGTATTTACAGGACCATGAACTCCTGTCAAAAGAAATCCCTTAGCAGGGGTACACATTCACTCGGTGGGGAACAGAGCTTCCGATCAAGCAAATTTAGTGGGAGGAAGCTGTGATGTCTACCAGGCTGCTTAGATTACAGAGCAGTAATAAGACGTAGCACAAAAAGTTTCAATTATTTTGAATCCAAATTTTTGTTAAAAAATTTAGATCAAATCTAATTTATGGGAAATTAAATATGACTCACTTATGCCTAGTCCCTGGTAGCCTTTGTTTGATCTGTGAAAGTCAATAGTCTTATTCAAGAGGACCCGTGGCCAATCCCCAAAAAACAAGATTTTAAATAGCTTAGGATGCCCTGATTAGTGTAGAGCGCCAATATTCAAAATGCAAATTTTTACTGTGAATATCGTCACTTTGCGGTGTGAAGCGCGAATATTTCATATGTGCGAATATGCAAATATTCACGAATATCAGCACTACCAGAGGACACTGATCCATCCCTTCTTTTAGGGGAAAGATATAATCGCGCATGCACACTGCACTATGTGAATTTCATTACAAATTTAGCATGGAAAAAAGGGAACAAATTTTAATATGGCCCCTGCAGCTCATCACTAGCCCTGATCCCATACCTTTTTTACAGTTTGATAACCCTTCCACAACTTAGATATGAGAGTTTATAGTTTGTCTGACAATTTAGGAAACCAGTCAGATGGTGATCAATCAGGTGATGGGCAGGGTTTTATAGTCAGGGGATTTGGATGTTGTACATTTAAGGGTGTGTAAAACTACAACTCAATAATGGAAGTTGTCATTTGGCAACAGCTGGAGAGGGGCGTAGCTATAGGGGGTGCAGAGATAGATGCACTGGGCCCTGGTGTCTAAGGGGGCAACAAAGCACATCTGCTTCATAAGGGACCAGTATTGAAATTGGCCCATGAGACCCTGCTACAGATTTTGCATGGGGGACGGAAGCTGCAAGTTACGTCTCTGGCAGGAGAGGAAGCTGAACAGTCTAAAAGTAGCAAAACGTGTCAGGAGAATGAACCGTGTGGAGCATTATTGATATTCCCAACACCCCAATCAAATTTACTTTGTTTTTGCTTAAAAATTCTATCTTAGTCTAAAGGTCATCTGATACAGTAAATGCCGCTATTCTACAGCTTTCTTTAAGGTTGCCCGAGAAATAAATTAAGCATAAAAACCTGTTTCATAGCAATTTTCATTAAAGCGACTGTTATTAGAAACATGGTCTTATTGATTGATCATAAAACACGTAGGTATGAAATTATGTTTGCATTAAAATAGCCATTTCTATACAGAACATTTTATTGGCACTCATAAATTTGTCTAGTTGTCTAACAGCCTGCCAAATTCTCAAGATGTGATTCATGCCACACAAATGCATATGGCAATTATGTGGACAGAAGTGATGAATTGGATCCTGCAAGAAATTAACTGAAGACAGGAGGACATGGCACCCTGTTGGAGTGAATAATGGGAGGATTAGGTAATGATGTGTTAATCAGACTATTATAATCTTCATGTGTTTATTGGTGGAGATGTCATGGGGGCTCTACAGACCTATTATTGGAGTAAAGTAATAAGGATAATCAAATCCAAAAATGGTGTCTTGTTGATGGTTTCCAGGAGCCACAATTTTCTTCTACTTTGCACACTGTTAAAGCAAATTAGAAAGTGTCCGAAACTGGAAAGCGTCCCAAATCAGCTTTGTGGTGGTCAAGATATAACAAAGTGTTTTACATTTGCAAAAGTGGAGCTTTACTTAAAAGCGAGGATTTGCATCCATATTACTAGATTGGTAATGGTCCTTCTTCTAGGACCCACATTGTTTACCTGATTCATACAAATGGTGCTGGTAGATTCATCAGAAAGTAATATCCAGAGGCATAGCCCAGTATTCTAGGCCCCTGTGCAATAACTGTTACAGACTCCAACTATCGTATATAATTTGTAGTACTAGGGTTAGGTTTTCTCTTAAAGGACAAGTATCATGAACAAAAACGTATGCCCTATCAAAAGGATAGGGGATAAGTTTCAGATCGCGGGGGGTCCTAGCACTGGGGCCCCCCGCAATTTGCTGTTTGAGTCCCAGTTCCCCAGCACAGGAGCACATCACGACCCCCACCCGAAGCGGGAGCTGCCACGTCCCCTCCATATAGCTATATGGGAGAGCCGTTCGGCAATCTTGGGCTCTCCCATAGAGCTATATGGAGGGGTGGC
This sequence comes from Hyla sarda, assembly GCF_029499605.1. Taxonomy (NCBI): domain Eukaryota; kingdom Metazoa; phylum Chordata; class Amphibia; order Anura; family Hylidae; genus Hyla; species Hyla sarda. The sequence continues at coordinate 64,064,729 of NC_079193.1, forward strand.
CCCCACTTTGGGCAGGGGTCATGACGCGCTCCTGTGCTAGAGAACCAGGGCTCTAAACAGTAGATCGCTGGGGGCCCCAGCGCTTAGACCCCCGGCGATCTAAAACGTCTCCCCTATCCTTCAGATGGGGGATACATATTTGTTCATGGCACTTGTCCTTTAAGAATAGCATCAAAGTGGCATATGGAGTCTTATAGGCATTACAATGCTCCAATAGGAAAAATAATTTGCATAGTAGAGTAGCTCATCTTCAGAAGGAAAAGAACTCCCTCTCCAGTGCCCCCTATTGGAAGTAGAACCCCAGCCAGTATACAAGGCTTAGTCCTATCCTTAATCCCCTCCTATTGATTGTTAAGGCTCTTCTACTGCAGTGTTGGGCACCCTACATGATGTCCAAACTTTATCTGCAAAGAAGTTTAGTGTATATGTAATGTCTGTGCAAATAGGTTATATAAAGATTTTTCTCATAAATAATGAATGGAATCATAACCCTATTTGTATAGTATAGTAAATATATATAAATTTAAGCAAACGATAAAAAGTAACATATAGAACCATCATTTTACAATATGTCAGAAATAAGATTAACGGTGCAAAAATACATAAGGATAAATGCAGGGTGAACATACACTTACTTAAACGAGTATTAATAAGGGCTCCTTCACATATAGCAGCATGAGCCATAAGTGGCCATACAAGCTCCACCTGACTCCATATGTTTCTAGATACCGTATATACTCGAGTATAAGCCGAGTTTTTCAGCACAATTTTTTATTTTTTTTCCTGGGTTTTTGGGGTGAAATTAGGGGCCTCGGCTTATATTCGGGTTAGCTTATACTCGAGTATATACGGTAGTTCTCTTGTAAAAAGAATGCTGATGGGCCATGCCAAATCTCTGTATGCCTAAATAATGAAATCAGAGTCATAGAGAGGTTCAGAGAAGACATCATGGGCCTCTATTGCGGCCTATTACACATATGTCTCTGAGCTCTTAGGAAAGATCTTGAAAATCCACTTGAGATATTATTTCCCGTTGTGAACTTTTAGTTTTCTGTTTTTCTTTTTCATTAAGATTTAAAAAAAAAAAATCTATTGTAATGGAAAAAATCTGGCTTTATGTTCTGCTCTGCGCAGCTGTTTATGAAGCATTATTAAATAATATTCCCATCACTGTTATTACCGTATCCTATTATTCAGATGTGCCTTACAGAGGTCTTCAATGAGTTCACAGAACGAAGGGAGAAATCTTGTATTATCCCCATGTGTGTCAATGGTCAGCCATTAACAACCAATAATGAGGTTTTGTAGACAACCCAAACAGCAGGTAATATCGCTGACTTGTAATACAAGCAAAACTAATAAGGATCCACGTTTTCCAAAATGCTAATGTCAGGATTGCTTTATCGGACGGGAAGGAAATTGCTTTGCTGCTGAGGCTGCAATGATCTTACCTCCAAATAGGATTTAGATGGGATTTGCAAAAAGTTGCCCTGGTAATTGTTAGTTTGACCTTATCATCTAAAATGAGTTTCCTTAGATGACAGTGCAATGCGATGAATGGATTAAATACACATTAACGTTTCCTGTGTAATATTGCATAGTGCAATTTTGGCAAAAAAAAAAACATCCTTGCTTTGTTCTGTATTTGTAGCCAATGAACTTACTAGAGGGCTCTGGGCTAGACTGTGGTTACAGGCTTTAAAGGGGTACTCCGGTGTTTAGATATCTTATCCCCTATCCAAAGGATAGGGGATAAGATGCCTGATCGCGGGAGTCCCGCCGCTGGGGACCCCCGTGATCTTGCATGCGGCACCCCGTTTATAATCAGTCCCCGGAGCGTGTTCGCTCTGGGTCAGATTACCGGCGACCACAGGGCCGACGGCATGTGATGTCACGCCCCCTCCCATAGGCTTGCATTGAGGGGTGGGGCGTGACGTCACACGGGGCTGAGGCATGACGTCACACGGCGTTGGCCCTGTGGTCGCCGGTAATCAGACCCGGAGCGAACACACTCTGGGGACTGATTATAAACGGGGTGCCGCGTGCAAGATCACGGGGGTCCCCAGCTGTGGGACCCCTGCAATCAGGCATCTTATCCCCTATCAGGCATCTTATCCCCTATCCCTATCCTATCCATAAGATGTCTAAGCACAGGAGTAGCCCTTTAAAATAAGGTCTGCTAGGGACCCACTGTAATAGAACATAAAAGGGTTGTAAGGTGGTAAAGTGGTAAGATGACATTTCTTATTTTACTGAAGATTTCAGGTAACTTACAGAATAGACATAAAAGCAATGTAAGCACCTGACGGGTTTCTCGCTCAGTTAGGCTTAGCCTCTTAAGGACTTAGCCCATTTTGGCCTTAAGGACCCAGCCAATTTTCATTTTTGCATTTTTGTTTTGTCCTCCTCCCCTTCTAAAAATCATAACGCTTCCAATTTTGCACCTACAGACCCAAAATTAGTATGTTTAAAATTGTGACCTCTATAACTTTTTTATTTCTCTGGATACGGGGCAATATGAGGGCCCATTTTTTGCGCTGTGGTCTTTAGTTTTTATCTGTACCATTTTTGTTTTGATAGGACTTTTTATTGTTTTTTATAAAAAATGTTTATGGTATATGAAGTGACCAAAAATGCACAATTTTGGACTTTGGTGCTTTTTTACGTGTACGCCATCGACCGTGAAGTTTAGCTAACCTTATATTTGAATAGTTTGGACATTTACCACACGGTACCACATATGATTATATTTATTTTTATTTACATTATTTTATTTTAAAAAATAGGAAAGATGGGGGATTCAGACTTTTATTAGGAAGGGGTTCATTCAATTTTATTAACTTTTTTTGAACACTTTATTTTTATTTAATTTTTTTCCCCATAGAGGATTATATCATGCACTGTTCAATGCTATGCCATAATTTAAATTTTACATGTTGAAACTCAAAAAGATCATTGAAATTGGTTTGCAGATTTTCATAACTGCTTGTTGTATTAATTGTCAGGTAATCCTTTTTTATGTTTTGCTCAGAAATCTGTAGGCGAAACTCAACCACCAAATCAATTACAATGGTTCTCCGTGTTTTGTTTTTTTTCACTGAAGAACTAATTAAAGGGGTACTCCGGTGAAAACCTTTTTTCTTTTAAATCAACTGGTGGCAGAAAGTTAAACATATTTGTAAATTACTTCTATTAAAAAATCTTAATCCTTCCAGTACTTTTTAGCTGCTGAATGCTACAGAGGAATTCCTTTCTTTTTGGAACACTGATGACATCACGAGCACAGTGCTCTCTGCTGATATCTCTGTCCATTTTAGCAACCATGCATAGCAAATGTGTGCAAAGGGCAGCATGGTGGCTCAGTGGTTAGCACTGCTATCTTGCAGTGCTGGGAACTTGGGTTCAAATTCCACTAAGGACAACAATAACTAAAGCGTTATTATAATAACGTCAGCAGAGAGAACTGTGCTCGTGATGTCATCAGAGAGCATTCCAAAAAGAAAAGAATTTCCTCTGTAGTATTCAGCAGCTAATAAGTACAGGAAGGATTAAGAATTTTTAATAGAAGTAGTTTACAAATATGTTTAACTTTCTGCCACCAGTTGATTTAAAAGAAAAAATGTTTTCACCGGAGTACCCCTTTAAGAATGAGGTATTCTTCACATTCCATTCCCTGCATTATCTAGATGAGATGTAGGACCGTGTCACTCACAGGATGTGCATTTCTACCAAAATGGAAACAAATCAGCTGTAAATGTCCTTGTCATTTGCATCAATGAATTCAACATCCTTTTCAGCTAGTTGGTAGACACTATCGGGTGAGATTTATCATCGTTGCTTTGGTAAGCAAGTTCTGTAGGCATTTTTTGTTTGCTTTTGGTATTGCTTATGTGTGACATATTTATCATACTATCACAGGGGTTGATAAATTTGGCTTACATGAGCAAAAGACAATAAATTGCTATTGAACACCATTTACTTAGCACCCATCAGCAAAAAATCATTAAATGACTTCAGAACAACAATGTGTAACACCCCCTCCTCTCCTCTGTGACTGTTCTGCTCTAAAATTGCAGTTGTGAAAAAATGTGAGAAATACAAATATTCTCTTTACCCCCTTTCATATACAGGGTTTATTTTTTATTTTTGCACTTTTTTTTTCTCCTCACCTTAAAATCACAACACTTCAATTATCTACCTTACACATATAAAAGGAAGGGGAAGTGATGTTTTATAGGAAACACGGTAATTGGGCCAGACACCAAATAATGGTGCACTGGCCCTTTAAATTTAAGAGAGCCGGCACGCGCGTCCTAGAGAGGACACAGAGGGCAGAGGGAGGTAAGAGGAACGGGATGCGACCCGCGGGCGGACTTGTGCCGCCACGTGGATCGCATCCCCGCCAGCGGCACTGTGGCAGCGCTCCCGGTCAGAGGGACAGATCGGGTGGCTGCAGGAGGAGATACGCCGTGAGCGCTCCGGGATGGATGCGGGACCCGGAGCGCTCGGTGTTACAAACATCATGCAATGTTTTTTCCTCCCGCTACTCCCATCGAAAAACAACATTGCCTGAAAACCTGATAATAGTGAATGGCATCTGCCGGGACCCATTGTTTAGTCCGCTAAGGCACAAAAAAACGAACTATTTACATGAAAATTAGCATGTTTAAAATTGTCCTCTTCTGACCCTTCTAACTTTTTTATTTTTCCGTATAGGTGGATGTGTGAGGGCTAATTTTTTCATCATGGGAGTTGTATTTTATAAACAGCGAGACTCCAGCTGTTGCTAAATTACAACTTATATCTTTCCCAGACAGCCAAAGGCTGTCTGGAAATGATGGGGTTTTAGCTCAGCAGTAGTGTTGCTCGCGAATATTCGCAATTCCGAATTCTATTTGCGAATATCGCATATTTGCGAATTCGCGAATATTCGTGAATATAGCACTATATATTCGCAATTACAAATATATATTTATTTTTTTCACAGTAAACATCACAGTGATCACCCCTTTCTGCTTCCAGCTTGTGTGGTGTAGAGAAGGCTCTAATACTACTGTGTGAGACTGGCGTACGAATTTTCGCATATGTGAAAATTTGCATATGCGAACTTTCGCATACGCAAATTTTTGCTTATGCTAATTTCAACATATGCTAATTTTTGCATATGCTAATTTTGGTTTATGCAAATTTTTGCATATGCAAATGTTCGCATATGCAAATTTTTGCATATGCAAAAATAAAACGTGAATATTTCGAATATGTAAATTTAGCAAATATATGACGAATATTCGTCCATATATTCGCGAAATATCACAAATTCGAATATGACCTATGCCGCTCAACACTACTTAGCAACAGCTGGAGTCTCCCTGTTAGGAAAAGCTGGTTTATGGGAGGGCACTATAAATGTACTAACCAATTTTCTGTGTGTTTTTCAGATCCATTTATGCAGAGGACTTCTTCAGATTCGGTGGACTACGTCATTGCTCAGTGTTTTTTTTTTTTGTTTAATATTAATAAAATGGTTAGCTAGGGCTTGTGGGGGAGTGGTTTTTGGAATAAAAGTTTTTAAAAAGTGTTGTTTTTTTTGTTTAAATTTACTTTACAGGCATAGTAGTGGAAGCCATTACTAAACTGGGACTTAGCACTAGCCACAAAAAAAGCTACCACTAACCCCACAATTATTACACTGGTACCCACCGCCACAGAGGTACCGGGAAGCGCCGGTACTAAAATGCATAGAGTATCAAACATGGTGCTCCTGGGCCTAGGCAATAACAGGCTGGCATTATTTAGACTGAAAAGGGCCAGTAACAATGGTCCTCACGCACCCTGGTAACATCAGGCTGTTGCTGCTTGGTTGGCATCTGGCTGAGAATGAAAGTATGAATATCCCCTGGATGTTTTTTGCATAAATAATTAAACAATTAAAATAAAAAGGGGTTGGGTTAACCCTATTTTCATTCTCAGCCAGATACCAACTAAACTGCAAAAGCCTGACATTACCAGGGTGGGCAAGGACCATTATTACTGGCCCTCCCCAGCCTAAATAACACCAGCCTGTTACCGCATAGGCCCAGGAGCGCCATTTTTGACACTCTGGGCCTGTTGGTACCATCTCTTCCCGGCACACCTGTAGCGGTGAGTACTGGGGTAATAATTGGGGGTTAGCGCTAAGCCCCGGCTTAGTAATGGACTCTGTCTATGAGACAGCTTCCACTACTAAGCCTGTAAAGTAAATTTAAACAAAAAAAAGCACAACACTTTTTAAAAACTTTTATTCCAAAAAACACTCCCCCTTGTTAGCCATTTTATTAATATTAAATAAATAAAAAACACTGGTCAACGATGTAGTCCACCAAATCCAAAGAAGTCCTCTGCATACACTGATTTGAAATGCTAAGAAAAAATCATGAAAAATAGGTTATTACATTTATAGTGCCCTCCCTTAGAGAAAACGCCCATAAACCAGCGTTTCCTAACAGGGAGCCTCCATCTGTTGCTAAATTACAACCCCATAATTTCCAGACAGCCTTTGGTTGTCTAGGAATAAAATAAGTTGTGACATAGCAACAGCTGGAGTCTTGCTGTTTCTAAACTACAAATCCCGTCATGGGAGTTATAGTTTAGCAACAGCTGGAGGCACCATGTTCCTAAACTGCAACTCCCAACATGAAAGTTGTAGTTTAGCAACAGCTAGAGGCACCAGACGCTCCCCGGCCACCTGTCTTCTAGCTGTTGCAAGACTACAACTCCCAGCATGCCCTAACAGTGAGGAAATGCTGGGAGTTGTAGTTGCAATGGGTGGTAGTTGTGGGCGGGTGGCCAGGGAGCAGACCCCTTTCTCTGCTTATTGCCACCCCCCCACTGCCAATTGCCAGCATCCCCATTCTGGCCGCTCTCCTCCAGTGTGTGTAATGTCCCCCTCATCTTTTTCTCACCGTAGCCCCCTCTCCAGATCTCCCATCTGCCGGATAACCTTTACAGGACTACAACTCCCAGCATGCCCTGTCAGTGAGGATATGCTGGGAGTTGTAGTTGCAACAACTGGTAGTTGCAGGCGGGTGGCCAGGGAGCGGAGCTGGCTGGCTACAAGGAATATGAAACTTCGCTGTAACTTCATATTTCCCAGCCTGAGCTATAATTTAACCAATTACAGCTCAGGCGGGGAAATATGAAGTTACAGTGTAGTTTCATATTCCTTGCAGCCTGCCAGCTCCGCTCCCCGGCCACCCGCCTGCAACTACCAGTTGTTGCAACTACAACTCCCAGCATATCCTCACTATTAGGGCATGGTGGGAGTTGTAGTCCTGTATCGGCTATCCGGCGGGTGGGAGATGTGGAGCGGGGGCTGCTGCGAGTGGCGGCGAGGCAAAGATAGGCGGCGGTGGGGGGGACGTGACACACAGGAGGAGAGCAGGGGACGTGATTTCATATTTCCCTCAGGAGCTGTAGTCTTTTGCTTACAGCCAAAAATCGCACAAAAAAAAGCTTAGGCGCAGATGCGACTTTTTGTGTGACTTTTGTAAGCAAAAAAAAAAAGCTCTAAATCCCTTGATAAATCTCCCCTATCTGTTTAAAAGTGATAACAGAAAATGGAGAAATTATTATTATTTTTTTTTATAAACTGGAGCAGAGAAGCGCCATACAGTGTTATGTGCACACCACTGATTATTCTGCCATTGCTTAAAGGGTTACTCCTTCCTTGTTCACATTGAGTTCCTGTATGCTGTGTGCGGGCTTCCGTGTCCATGCCCGCCCCCTCGTGACATCAAGGCCTGCCCCCTGAATGAAAGTCTATGGGAAGGGGGCGTGAACACGGAAGCCCACACACAGCATTCAGGAACTCAATGTTCCGGTCGCTGGGGAGCGGAGTAACCCTTTAAAGAGAATCTGACACCCTGTTCACCCCAACTTAACCCAGTATACTTTTTACAGTGCATCTTTAATATGCTAATAATGATGAAATCCCATCATGCCTTTCAAACAGCACTTCCAGCCAATCAGGAGGCAGTATAAGCGTGCTGTGAAAACAAATACAAAGTCCTATGCCCCAGAAGCAGGAGAGACCTGGATGGCAATATAGTAGTCACTGGGGGAGCTGTGGCAAGTATGTCCTGGTTTATTTTTTTAATGCTGGCAATCTGGGCTTACTTGTGACAAAAAAAAAGATTTTGGACAGATAAATCCTTTAAAGGGGTACTACACAGAAAAACATCTTATCCCCTATAGAGATGTCGCGAATTGTTCGTCGGCGAACAGTTCCCGGCTAACTTAGCATGTTCGCGTTTGCATCGCCGGGCGAACATATGTGAAGTTCGATTTGCCCCCTATACTTTAACATTGCAGTAAACTTTGACCCTGTGAGTCAGAGTCAGCAGACACATTACAGCCAATCAGCAGCAGTCCCTCCCTTCCAGACCCTCCTACCTCTTGCACGGACACCATTTTACCCTCATTCACATGCTGCAGGCTTAGAAAGTGGAGGGTTAGAGAAGCTGCTCCTGCTGTATAGGGAAAGCGATAGCTAGGTTGCTGCTAGGTGGGGTCCACTTTACTCCTAAAGCACTAGTCTGACTTCTGCTTTAAGGACAGCACCCAAAAAAGCCTTTTTTATGGCTCAAATATCAGTCCGTGTGTCTTGCAACAGCTGGAGGCACCCTGGTTGGGAGGGAACCGCTGGTTAAAAGGGGTACTCCCGTGTAAAACTTAAGTTCCTTCAAGCAACTAACTACAGTATTAAAAGGGCTATAAGTTCAGTCCGTGTGTCTTGCAACAGCTGGAGGCACCCTGGTTGGAAGGGAACCGCTGGTTAAAAGGGGTACGCCGGTGTAAAACTTAATTTCCTTCAAGCAACTAACTACAGTATTAAAAGGGCTATAAGTTCAGTCTGTGTGTCTTGCAACTGCTGAAGGCACCCTGTTTGGGGACCTCTACTTAAAAGGGGAAGTCTGCTGGCAACCTTTTTTGCTCATTGTCATACTAGTGCAAATCACATTTGGTGTGACAGTTGTTCAAATAAAAAAAAACTTTTTTGGCTGTGAAATAAAACCAGTACTGCCTAAAGGGGGGCTCTAACTATGTGCTGCCTAATATGGGGGAATCTATGTTATGCCTAAAGGGGGGATCTAACTATGTGCTGCCTAATATGGGGGAATCTATGTGATGCCTAAAGGGGGGCTCTAACTATGTGCTGCCTAAAGGGGGACCCTATGTGCTGCCTAAAGGGAGGCTCTAACTATGTGCTGCCTAATATGGGGGAATCTATGTACTGCCTAAAGGGGGGCTCTATGTGCTGCCTAAAGGGGGGCTCTAACTATGTGCTGCCTAAAGGGGGGCTCTACCTATGTGCTGCCTAATATGGGGGAATCTATGTGCTGCCTAAAGGGGGGGATCTAACTATGTGATGCCTAAAGGGGGCTCTATGTGCTGCCTAAAGGGGGCTAAAGCATGTTATTCCAAAGAATTTAGGAATAATTGGTTTCCTTTAAATGCTCTGTTTACCTCCAACAAATAACAACTTAGCATACTTATAAGAAAAAGCTCTTTAGTTTCTACCCTAAGGGGAAGAATATATTTAAGAGACTTTAATATGCCAATTAATTAGCAATAATTAATGGGGGCATAATTATAATGAAATGTAATTGGTTAATTCATCTAGGTTAATAAGAATAAGGATAGCATCTTGGGACTCACCTACTGGTAATGACTGTTGATGTAATTATGAACTGACACAATAAACCGGCTTTATTACCATGATAATTTCATGCACAACACATCTATCTGTATGCCATCTTTACATTGGTGACAGGGAATATTAACAATGTATACAGTATTTTACCATCATTCATTCATGTCCTTTACTAGAGGCATTATCTAGTTATGCTTTCTATTCCATATAGGAGTTGGTAAAAGGCTTTTCTGTCAGGATAAAGTAAAAGAAAAAGAAAAAAAAACAACTACAAAACTAAACAAAACAGTAAGGCTAGGTGGACACGGCCTTTTTGTTTACAGGGGGATTAAAGGAAAAAGGTTTTATTTTATATATATATATATCTCAACTGGCTCCAGACAGTTAAACAGATTCATAAATTACTCCTATTAAAAGATCTTAATCCTTCTAATAAGTATCAGCTGCTGAAGCTGAGTTGTTCTTTTTTATCTGGCAACAGTGCTCTCTGCTGACATCTCTGCTTGTCTCGGGAACTGCACAGAGTAGAAGAGGTTTCCTATGGGGATTTGCTTCTAAACTGGGCGGTTCCCAAGACAGGTGTCAGCAAAGAGCACTTAGACAGAAAAGAACAACTCAACTTCAGCAGCTCATAAGTACTGGAAGGATTAAGATTTTTTTTAATGGAAGTAATTTATTAATCTGTTTAACTTTCTGGAGCCAGTTGATGTATAAAAAAAAGTTTTTTCCTGGATAACCCCTTTAAATTTACCAAGTACGTTTTATGCAGTGTGAACCTAGCCATAACTCAGCCTTGTGTCAAGACTGAAATAAGAAAGTAAAAACGGTTGTTTTTTTTTTTTCATTCTTTTTAGCCTAGTCTCCCTTTTTTATTATAGCCTTAGTTATAAACAAAGCAATTTTTATTTTTGCATTTTTGTTTTTAAAAGTACTATCCAGCTAATAAATCATATCCCCTATGCACAGGATAGAGAATAAGTGTCTCATTGAGGAGGGTCCAAAAGCTGGGACCTCTTGCGATCTTTAGAATGGGGCCCATCTCTTAACCCCTTAAGGACCAGGTCATTTTTCACTGTAGGACCAGAGCGTTTTTTGCACATTTGACCACTTTCACTTTAAGCATTAATAACTCTGGGATGCTTTTACCTTTCATTCTGATTCCGAGATTTTTTTTTTTTTTTTTGTGACTACTTTATGTTAGACAGGAATGGAGGGGGCATGGAGTGACGTGCTTTTCTTTTTCTTTCCTTTTCTTTCCCAACTTTTCTTTTTCATAAGGGGTAAAAGGAGAAAAAGCCCCCCTAAATTTGTAGTGCAATTTCTTCCGAGTACGGAAATACCCCATATGTGGCACTAAACTGTTTCCTTGAAATACGACAGGGCTCCGAAGTGAGAGAGCGCCATGCGCATTTGAGGACTAAATTAGGGATTGCATAGGGGCTGGACATAGGGGTATTCTACGCCAGTGATTCCCAAACAGGGTGCCTCCAGCTGTTGCTAAACTTCCAGCATGCCTGGACAGTCAGTGGCTGTCCGGAAATGCTGCGAGTTGTTGTTTTGCAACAGCTGGAGGCTCCATTTTGGAAACACTGCCGTACAATAAATTTTTCATTTTTATTGGGGGGACAGTGTAAGGGGGTGTATATATAGTGTTTTACCCCTGATTATGTGTTAGGGTAGTGTAGTGTTTTTAGGGTACATTCACACTGGCGGCGGTTTACAGTAAGCTTACCGCTAGGAGTATGCGCTGCAGCGAAAAATTTGCCGCAGCACATACTTGAAGCAGGAAACTTACTGTAAACCTGCCCGTGTAAATGTACCCTGTAGGTTCACATGGGGGGGGGGGGGAACCTCCAGCTGTTTAAAAACTACAACTCCCAGCATGCACTGACAGATCGTACATGCTGGGAGTTGTACTTTTGCAACAGCTGGAGGCACATTGGTTGGAAAACATTGAGTTAGATTCTGTTACCTAACTCAGTATTTTCCAACCAGTGTGCCTCCTGCTGTTGCAAAACTACAACTTCCAGCATGTACTGATCGCCGAAGATGGGAGATGTAGTTATGCAACAGCTGGAGGTACGCAACAACAACTCCCAGCATGCAGAGACAGCTGTTTGCTGTTTGGGCATTCTGGGATTTGCAGTTATGCAACATCTGTAGGGCTACAATTTAGAAATCTCCAAACTGTGGACCTCCAGCTGTTGCAAAACTACAAATACCAGCATGCCCAGACAGCAAACTGCTGTTTGAGCATGCTAGGAGTTGCAGTTTTGCAACATCTGGAGGGCCACAGTTAGAGATCACTGTCAGTGATATCCAAACTGCTGCCCTCCAGCTGTTGCAAAACTACAAATCCCTGCATGCCCAAACAGCTGTCTGGGCATGCTGGGAGTTGTAGTTTTGCAACATCTGGAGGATTACAGTTTAGAGATCACTGTATAGTGGTCTCAAACTGTACCCTCCAGATGTTGCTAGGCAACTTACCGGCTTCCGTTGGATCCAGGGAGCCTGCCGCACGACATCGCCGGACTCCGATCTCCTCCACCGATCATCGCCCGCAGCCTCGCCCGCAGCCTCACCCGCGGGGTAAGTGGATCTTCGGCGCCAGTCCTCTATCGTTTCCCCGTTCTGCCCCGCCTATTGTGGGTGGGCAGAACGGGGAAAACGAAAGTAAAGCCCCCCGCCCCCGATCTGCTATTGGTGGTCGCGTCTAGACCACCAATAGCAGGGATAGGAGGGGTGGCACCCGTGCCACCTCACTCCTATCGCTTTAGGGGGACCGTGGGTGTCTTGGACAACCGTGATCCCCCTTATTTTCCAGGTCACCGGGTCACCATAGACCGGTATGACCCGGAATCGGCGCAAATTGCAAGTGTGAATTCACTTGCGATTTGCGCTGATTGCAGACATGATCCCCCTGGGCATTTGCGCGGGGTGCCTGCTGATAGCTATCAGCAGTCACCCCCATCCGGTCCCCGCGCGGCAGGGACCGAAATTCCCACGGGCGTACAGATACGCCCTTGGTCCTTAAGTACCAGGGAGCAAAGGCGTACATGTACGCCCTTGGTCCTTAAGGGGTTAAAATTGTCCTCTTCAGACCCCTATAATGTTTTATATTTTCCGTATACAGGGATGTATGAGGGTCTTTTTTTCTCTGTGATATGTAGTATTTATTAGTACCATTTTTGCTGTGATGGGACTTTTTGATTGCTTTTTATAAAAATGTATTATGGTATACAAAGTGACATGTATGCCAGTGACCATGCAGTTTAATTAGCATTATATTTTAATATACATTTTGTAGATTTTGTGCTAAAATGACTGATGTCATTATAAAGTACAATTGGTGATGCAAAAAACAAGCCCTGGGTCTGTTGGTTCCAAATCTAAAGCCTTAGGAATTTTAGAATGGGAGGAGGAAAAAAACGAAAGTGCAAAAACAAAAATGAGCCTGGTCCTGGAGGGGTTAAAATTGCAAACATGAATGAATTTATTATGTACAATGTATTAATTTATTATGTGCAATGTATTAATTAATTATGTGTAATAATGATGTAACTAACATTTCTTTTTTTCGATTGTGTATATTTCCCTCAGAACTCCGCTATTCCCATCATAGAACAGACTCTGGTACATGTTGGGAGTAGTAGTACAGGGGCCTAGGGACCTCACTCCTGAGAAGCCAGGGAAGTGGGCGGCATGCCCTGGCTTCTAAGTTAGGATGGCAACGGGTCTCGAGTAAGACCCTGTGCCATCGGTTACTCAGCCCCTGTACTACTATTCCCAACATGGACCAGAGTCTGGTCTATGATGGGAGTAGCGCAGCGCTGGAGGAAACATACACCACCTAAAAAATGTAAATAAAATAAAAAAGTTAGTGACATCATTATTACACATAATAAAAACATACATTTATACATAGTAAATTCATACATGTTTGCAAATGTAATATTGTCCGTGGCTCTCAATTGCCTTCCCCCCTCCCAATAATTGTTCCATGCTTTTAAATAAAAATAAAAACATTTCTTAAAAACAGATAAAATTTCTTCCCTACAAATTCAGGCATCCCTACCGCATCATTCCTTTTGTTTTGTTTAATGGTTCCCTACAAAATTCAATTAAAAAAGCTATATCCATCCTTTTTTTCAATCGCTAAAGTCCAAAAAAGAATAAAAAATGCCCACAAAAACACCAATGTTAAAACCTACAAGGCGTTTTTGATGGCACTTTTTCACTCCCATAAACTTCTATGGGAGAAAAACGCCACAATTTTTCCCAGCATGTCTCAACATGAGGTTTTTTTTTTTTTTTTAAACTGGGGCCACTGAGCCCAAAAAAAGCAGAAAAGCACCAAGATGAGTAAAAGAACGCCAAAGTAAAAAAATGGCAAGTGTAAATGGCATTCTGCAGTTCCTATTGATTTGCAGCTAACATCTGGCCGCAGCGTTTTTCCATTAAATTTGGGTTTTTTTGGGGGCATTTTTTTAAAATTATCTCAGTGGAGACTGGTCTAAGTGGGTCTTAGGTCATACTGCTGCTGTGCTTGAATGTCTTGAATGTGCTATGTTTGACCCGAAATACACATACTGCGTATGATCCATTGACCATGGTGTAAATACACGAATAGGACAGAAGGGAAAGTAAAAAAAATGCAAGTTGGTATTGATAATTTTTGGGGGACACACCTACACATTGCAGCGCACACACAAGCATGTGGCCACGGATGGTTTAGGATACTCTGGTCTAACCCCTAAAACTTATGTTTTTCTTTCTATAGATCAGTGTGAGTCTCACTTTTTGCATTATGACCTGTAGTTTTACTGTGAACCATTTTGCTGTAAATGGGAGTTTTTAATTATTCTTTAAAATTGTCTAAGGTACAAAAAAAGGGGCGGAGCCAAGGAGGCAATTGAGGTTTTGCCTAAGGTGGCAAACATGCTTGCACTAGCCCTGCTTAAGGTTGCTTTGCGGTGCAATGCTGAGTAACTCCCTGTCTTGCCCCCCCTTGGAGAGTCCAGTACAGTACATGCCACAGTCCAGGAGGGTTCCTTGTAATACACATTGCTATAGGTACCTATAGAAGGGTATTATGTATTGTATATTGCTATAGGTACATGGAGGACAGTAGTATATTGCTATAAGTAGCACGTCTCGCCCCAATCTTTGTCTCGCTGCTCCATAGGGGAGGCACCAAAATGCAGCATTGCCTGTGTCTAGCTTCAGCTCTATTTTGGGGCTGTATAAAAATAATGCTTGCCGGCCCTCTTTTATGATATGCGAAATGATTTTTATGTGTGACTGTATAAATGTTTCATACGTTTCTATATTTTGCGCGCCTGTGCCTTTATTCTAGTGCATGCTCCTGATTCAGTGACTCTGTCAGGGAACCTCAATGTCTTCCAGCATCAGTTAAAGGTTGCGGATTCTGCCAGGAAGGATAACTATGCTGTTAGTTGTACAGTCTTGTGATTTTAGTTTCCAAATCTGTCATATTCACAGATAGCATGAAATCCACAGAGTATTGCACACATATTTTAATGGTTCTGTTATTTTTGAATGCTGGTTCTCTAGAGGATATATCTCAAGCCTCTATTACTGCGACAGATAAATGTTCAGCTGTTCTACTTGACTGTCTCTAAGATGTAGAAAAAAGTTACCTAAACTAAGATCCCCACCAGCAAGTACATTCACTCCTATAAATCCCCCCTCCCCCTTTCCGATCAAAAAAGGTGAATTATAAGTAGTTAGTTGTTTTCACTAATCACAAGGGTATCTGGTTTGGTGAAGTATGAGGCCCAGTTCACACCATGGAGAATCCCCATGAAGTATTCTTGCCATTCTGCCTTGCAGCACTCTCCAATTGATGTTAATGGGCATTCTGCTACACAGTTCACACATTGGAAGTATAGCGGAAGAAAATTGGATTTTAATTGAAGATTGAACAAGTGTAATCTTGTGACAGAATCTGGCAGAGAAGTCCCAGAACTGTGCTTCTGTCAATGGGATCACTCGTATGTTCTTGACAAACTGCCACGGACATAAATGCTGATTCTGGATCATTTTGAAGAACCAAAATCCACTGAAGAATTCAGCAAGGATTTTTTTTCCCCCTGTATAAGCCTTAACACTTGTTTTGCTTCTGTTTTTAGTAGTACCCTTTGAAAATTGGGGTGCTGTCCTCGTCATATGTGTATGTAGATTATATGGTGACATTTCTAGGCTGCAGTCTTTATTGTGTATCTTTAAGTCTGAAGTGGTAAGAGATTGTGAGTAGTGGAGAACAAACAGGCCATGTTGACCTCTTTGTATGTAATTCTTCTAGTGTCCTTGCCGATCTAGATGATTATATTGGTGCAGATAAAACAGGGCCCCACAGGTGCAGGATACTGTCATCCCCAAAGGCAAAGTTATTTGAATCAGGTACAGAGTGGTACCAAACAGGCACCAAACAGTAAGGTACAGCTCTCCCAAAGAGATATATGGAGGGGGCGTGGCGGCCCCAGCTTTGGCTGAGGTTTGTGACGCACCACTCCAGGGGAAAGCCAGGGGTCCATACAGGATAGCGGGGGGGGGGGGGTCTCCAGTGTTCGGACAGGGGGATACATAAAATGTTTTCCCTATCCCGCGGATAAAGAAAGAGACTACTCTATTAAAGCTAAATAATTCAATAGGTCCATCCAATTGGCATCCACCACTGACCTCTAACTGCTGTCACCCTGACTAATCTTTATAACCAATCAGAATATGTTCCCGATGACTGGAGAAGGGACAGTGTTATACCCAAGAAGAGTAGAAAAGAAGAAGCTAGTAACTACAGGCCAGTTAGCCTGACATCTATAAAAGTAAAAATGATAAAAACTCTTAAAAAAGGGGATAATTAACTAACTAAAAACCAACAACTTGAAGCACCCACACCAGCATGGCTTTACTAAGAACATAAAATGTCAAACTAATCTCATTGATTTCTTTGACTATGTCACAAAGTGCTAGATGAATGTAGAGCTGTAGATATTCACTTCAGTAGGCACTGCAGAGCTGATGGATAAGTTATTGAGGATTGGAGCTAATCCCTGCATTGTTCAGTGGATTTGCAGTTGGATTCAAGATAAATATCAGAGGGTTGCTGTTAACGGTGTGTATTTTCAGGGGGGGACTAGCTACAAGTGGTACAACACATACTATGTCACGGAAACACATATTAAATGGTACACACCCAAGATATCATTACCAAAAATGTTTTATTAGACATAAACACAGCAGACAAGGACACAATTAAAACCAGATAAAAATCTGAGGTACAGAGGGTCCAAAAATGGTAGAACATGAAACTGAATATCACATGACAGTAAAGCTCAAAAATGATATAACTAATAAAGGCAAACTGCTAGGCAATATACATATATAAACAGTAATGTAAGGAACGCTAAAGTAGCCTGCACTAAAGTAGCCTGCACTAATGAGAAAATAATACAATAGTAATTAGGCAATGAGAGACATTGTGCATAAGACTGCATACATTCACCAAAGGTCCACAGCCCTCACAGGGTATTTGTCACAATGGTAGTCAGAACCGGTGTACCCCCAGGAGACATGTTCTGTTCCTCACGAGAACTTCATCAGGGAATATGTGGGAGGAAGCAATGACTGCGTCTTAAATAGTCTGCAGGCTAATTAACAATAATACCTGTCAGAAGCTGTCTGGAGAAGCGGTAAGGGAAGGCATGGAGATGCACACATGGATCACAAACAAGATTATGTCTGCTCACAACATTATAAAAAATGAGGAAGAAGAGGCACTGCACAAATGTAATGCTGAATATCAACATTGAATTTGTGGACAGCCGCTTCTTCCTCGTTTTTTTACAACAAAAATTAGACCCGTGGTCTAGTCCTGGAGCTGTGCACCTGCATCGGATTGAAATTCCCAAATTAGACTACAAGTCTTCTCATAGTGTTCCTTTATTATATTATTTTTTTCTGCCTACAAATGAGATAGTGACACTGTATGACAAAGCAATCCACACCTTACAGCACTGCATCTGGGAGCCATGGCGACATGTAACATTGAAAGGGGAGGTCACCTGACATCCAGGTGACATCCCCGATACCACTACCCATGAGGAGTAAAGTGTAATACATATGCAAAAAACTTGATTCCTCACAAATGTGTTAAATGAGGAAGCGGTGGAATATACTTGAGGAGAAGAAACGTTTAAATAATAATACTGATACATAGTAATTGAGGACCGCATTGGCACTCTCTGTATTGATTTCTTAATTTGCACTGGTATTATTATTCAAAAATTATATTATCCCCATGAACATTCCGCTCAATGCTTTGCTCAGCTTGTAATGTGAAAGCTTTCATGGGCTCGTTCTGCAGTGACACTGCTGGCTGGAATTTGTAGTGCACCAATTGGACACAGTAATCCAGATGATAGGAGGCCATTGACTAAGGTCAGTCTAATGATTAATGATTTGTTCAGGTTGCTTTCAAATTCTGTTGGATTTGTCAATGCTTTCTGCGATCGGTAGTTCCTCTGTTCACTGTCTGCTCTCTCTCAACTTTATCCAGTATGGTGGCTGCAATGCAGTGCATGGGGCTTTATCAGCCTCTTAAATCCACCTTTATGCAGTGTCCTTTTGGCCTGAGAGCTGTAAGCAAATCATAACCTGAGGTCATGTGATCTTGCTGCTAGCTTTAGGTATGTTGGGCTACCCTGACTTGATCTTAGTGTTCCCAGTACTTTCTCGGCTCATTTAGGTGCCAAAATTCCATATGATCCTCATCCCTTCTGCTAATATTATTGCAGTAACCAGGTTTGTGCGATCTGCTACTACCCCAAAGTTCTCAGCGAGAACAGGTTCCTTGGGCTAGACCGGGCTTGACTCACCAATTATTTTAACTAATATAATTTTAACATATAAGAGGAATGTTGAGATAAATGTCTTCCAACTCGTGTGTCTCCAGCCTTAAGTTGTCTGTGCATGATAGGAAATGTAGTTTTGCAACAGCTATTGAGACAGGTTGGGAAGCACTAGTGTAAAGGAACAATCCTTCTCTGTTTTGAAACATGACATACCCTATTTTTCGCACCATAGGACACACCGGCGTATAAGACGCACCCTATTTTTAGGTGCAAAATCAAAAAAAATTATGATTTTTAACCCAATAGTGGTCTTCAACCTGCGGACCTCCAGATGTTGCAAAACTACAACTCCCAGCATGTCTGGACAGCTGTTCGCTGTCCGGGAATGCTAGGAGTTGTAGTTTTGCAACATCTGGAGGTCCGCAGATTGAAGACCACTGCATAGGAGGTAATACTCACCTGTCCCCGCCGCTCCGGACCCGTCACCGCTGCCCTGGATGTCGCTCCATCGCTGTCGCCGTGTCCCCGTCGCTCCGGAACGTCTCTGCTGCCGGCCGGGTATCCTCGCTCTCCGTCTCTGTCATCACGTCGTTACGCACGCCGACGCACGTACGTGACGATTTGATGACGAGGAAGGTGAGCGCCGACCATACAGGGGATCCCTGAACGGAGAAGACACCGAGGAGGCAGGTAAGGTCCCTCCCGGTGTCCTGTAAGCACTAACCCGGCTATTCAGTCGGGCTGTTCGGGACCGCCGCGGTGAAATCGTGGCAGTCCCCAACAGCCCGACTGAACAGCAGGGTTAGTGTCACTTTCCCTTCAGACGCGGCGGTCAGCTTTGATCGCCGCGTCTGAAGGGTTAATACAGGGCATCACCGCGATCGGTGATGTCCTGTATTTGCATCGGGTCCCGGCCGTTGATGGCCGCAGGGACCGCCGCGATAGGGGTGTATTCGCCGTATAAGACGCACCAACTTTTCCCCCCAGTTATGGGGAAGAAAAAGTGCGACTTATACGGCGAAAAATACGGTAAGTGGAATCATGTAAGTGAAGTTGTAAGACTCTCTGAATTTTTGGTGCTATTTATAAAGTAACTTTCAACTTTACTTAAGTTAAATTTCTTTGTTTTTACTCTTCTCTTTGTGAATTTCAGTGAGGAACGAACTAAGGGAAAAATTTGCTTAAAGCTGTCACGATGCCGGCTGGCAGGTAGTGGATCCCCTGTGCCAGAGAGGGATGGCGAGGACCGCGCTAGTGGACCGGTTCTAAGCCACTACAGGTTTTCACCAGAGCCCGCCGCAAAGCGGGATGGTCTTGCTGCGGCGGTAGTGACCAGGTCGTATCCACTAGCAACGGCTTACCTCTCTGGCTGCTGAAGATGCTGAAGATAGGCGCGGTACAATGGAGTAGGCAGAAGCAAGGTCGGACGTAGCAGAAGGTCGGGGGCAGGCGGCAAGGATCGTAGTCAGGGGCAACGGCAGGAGGTCAGGAACACGGACTAGGAACAGACTAGGGAACGCTTTCACTAGGCACTAAGGCAACAAGATCCGGCAAGGGAGTGCAGGGGAAGTGAGGTGATATAGGGAAGTGCACAGGTGGGAGCCAATTAAGCTAATTGGGCCAGGCACCAATCATTGGTGCACTGGCCCTTTAAATCTCAGGGAGCTGGCGCGCGCGCGCCCTAGAGAGCGGAGCCGCGCGCGCCAGCACATGACAGCAGGAGACGGGAACGGGTAAGTGACCTGGGATGCGATTCGCGAGCGGGCGCGTCCCGCTGTGCGAATCGCATCCCCAACGGCCATGACAGGGCAGCGCTCCCGGTCAGCGGGACCGACCGGGGCGCTGCGGAGAGAGAGACGCCGTACGCGCTCCGGGGAGGAGCGGGGACCCGGAGCGCTAGGCGTAACAGTACCCCCCCCCTTAGGTCTCCCCCTCTTCTTGGGGCCAAAGAACCTGAGGAAAAAAAATTCAATTTTTCCGTGATGAGGTCCGATGCAAATTAGGAGGGGTTCTGTGTGGAAACGAACGAGACAGTCCAATCTTTTATTGTAAAAACAATAGATGTAGAGGGGTCTGGCGAGACTGGTCACAGGAACGTAGAACCTGTTGATGAGAGAGGCCAAAAAAAATTTTCCTGCAGATCCGGAATCCAAGAAGGCCACTGTAGAGAAGGAGAAGGCAGAGGCAGACATCCGCACAGGCACAGTAAGACGTGGAGAAGCAGAGTAGACATCAAGGACTGTCTCACCTTTGTGCGGAGTCAGCGTACGTCTTTCCTGGCGGGGAGGACGGATAGGACAATCTCTTAGGAAGTGTTCGGTACTAGCACAGTACAGGCAGAGGTTCTCCATACGGCATCGTGTCCTCTCTTGAGGTGTCAAGCGAGACCGGTCAACTTGCATAGCCTCCGCGGCGGGAAGCACAGGAACAGATTGCAAAGGACCAGAGGAGAGAGGAGCCGGGGAGAAAAAACGCTTCGTGCGAACAAAGTCCATATCCAGGCGAAGCTCCAGACGCCATCCGGAAGAACGCATGTCAATGCGAGTGGCAAGATGAATGAGTTCATGTAGGTCAGCAGGAGTCTCTCGTGCGGCCAGAACATCTTTAATGTTGCTGGATAGGCCTTTTTTAAAGGTCGCGCAGAGAACCTCACTATTCCAGGACAACTCGTAAGCAAGAGCACGGAACTGAATGGCGTACTCGCCAACGGAAGAAACACCCTGGGCCAGGTTCAGCAGGGCAATCTCGGCTGAAGAAGCTCGGGCAGGTTCCTCAAAGACACTTCGAATTTCCGAGAAGAAGGAGTGTACAGAGGCAGTGACGGGGTCATTGCGGTCCCAGAGCGGTGCGGCCCATGACAGGGCTTTTCCAGACAGAAGGCTGACTACGAAAGCCACCTTAGACCTTTCAGTAGGAAACTGGTCCGACATCATCTCCAAGTGCTGGGAACATTGCGAAAGAAAGCCACGGCAATACTTAGAGTCCCCATTAAATTTGTCCGGCAAGGACAGGCAGAGGCTAGGAGTGGCCACTCGCTGCGGAGGAGGTGCAGGAGCTGGCGGAGGAGAAGATTGCTGGAGAAGTTGCGACTGAAGTTGGTGCGAAATGGTGGACATTTCCGACAGCTGACGGGTTAGAAGGGCGATCAGTCGGGCTTGCTGGGCGGCCACCGTGGTGAGGTCAGCGACCACTGACAGAGGAACTTCAGCGGGATCCATGGCCGGATCTACTGTCACGATGCCGGCTGGCAGGTAGTGGATCCCCTGTGCCAGAGAGGGATGGCGAGGACCGCGCTAGTGGACCGGTTCTAAGCCACTACAGGTTTTCACCAGAGCCCGCCGCAAAGCGGGATGGTCTTGCTGCGGCGGTAGTGACCAGGTCGTATCCACTAGCAACGGCTTACCTCTCTGGCTGCTGAAGATGCTGAAGATAGGCGCGGTACAATGGAGTAGGCAGAAGCAAGGTCGGACGTAGCAGAAGGTCGGGGGCAGGCGGCAAGGATCGTAGTCAGGGGCAACGGCAGGAGGTCAGGAACACGGACTAGGAACAGACTAGGGAACGCTTTCACTAGGCACTAAGGCAACAAGATCCGGCAAGGGAGTGCAGGGGAAGTGAGGTGATATAGGGAAGTGCACAGGTGGGAGCCAATTAAGCTAATTGGGCCAGGCACCAATCATTGGTGCACTGGCCCTTTAAATCTCAGGGAGCTGGCGCGCGCGCGCCCTAGAGAGCGGAGCCGCGCGCGCCAGCACATGACAGCAGGAGACGGGAACGGGTAAGTGACCTGGGATGCGATTCGCGAGCGGGCGCGTCCCGCTGTGCGAATCGCATCCCCAACGGCCATGACAGGGCAGCGCTCCCGGTCAGCGGGACCGACCGGGGCGCTGCGGAGAGAGAGACGCCGTACGCGCTCCGGGGAGGAGCGGGGACCCGGAGCGCTAGGCGTAACAAAAGCGCTGTACATTTTTAATGCTCTGCTATTCATTCATCTTTCAACGTTATAATCAAAAGCTGGGAAGCACAGAGTGAAAGATAGCCATATGGAATGTATAAAAAAAAGCAGTATATATCTGCCACACATCAGCCTCGTACTCCTTAAGGGTATTCTTCAATTCTTTATATTGTGTTTCAGACATTTATTTTGCTACTTGACCATTTGAAACTAGCATCTGCACCAGAAATTTTATCATCATATTAACTAATAGCCATATCCTGAAATCTCCACTATCATATAAGACCATTGAATTATTAGGCTACTCTTATTATTTTAGCATAACCTGTGAAAAATAATATTTGTTTATAGTAAATCTGACCAGTGGTGATCTTACACCTTTCACCATATATGTTACATACTAACTTTCAGATTATGATGTGCTGTTTTTTTTGTTCTTAGAAATTGTTTTGTTGATAAAAAAAGGGAAAGACTAAGTACAAATTCAGCAGAAAAGAGGTTAGCCAAAAGAGAGGAACGTGGTACTAAATCAGATAGAACAAACAGTCAGGAAAATCTGCATCAAACTAGAAAGGTAGCCCAATACAAAGTCACAAATAAAAGCAGAACAATCAACAGGCAAGGGTCAAACCAGGAGAGGATGCCATTTAAAATCAGAAGGCAAAAGGAAGGTCAGGGAACAGGCAAACTGTCATCATTCAGGAAAAGATGAGAAATAAACAAAATGCTGGTAAAGGCTAAGCAAGGCCAATCACAGATGTCACAACAGTGAAATTGCTGGTTTAAATATCCTTCCCTTAGGAGTGTGATTGCCAGAACTGAGCAGATTGGTCAGCACCCCCACCTTCCAATTGGTTGACAAGACTGTCGGTAACATAACACACACCTCTGCACAGGGCAGATTTATCAAACTGTTTGAGAGAAAAAGTGGAGGGATTTTCTTCCCACAGTGACCAATCACAGCTCCACTAAAGAGCTCTGGTAAAGTGAAAGTTTAGCTGTGATGTGGAAAAATCACTGTGGAAAAATCACTCCACTTTTTCTTTCACATAGTTTGATAAATCTGGGCCAATGTGTGTATAAGGACAACCATAAATAATCAGCTTTATATTTTTAATGTCGTCTTTACTCTTTCTATCAGAGCAATGACCCCAGCACCTACAAAGAGAATATGCATATCATTGGGTTATGTCAGAGTCCCGAAAATTCAGTTCAAATGTAAAATGGCTAAATATCTTTATGTGAATTCGGGTAGAAAAACAGACATGGTGCACATCTACAATCTTGTATAATGATCTGATTGCTTCTCAGCATAATATCAAAAACTAACAGGTTGTTAGTATACATTTTTGATCAAAAAGTACAAGCCCACTCGCCACGTCAAGGCCACCTATTTTGAGTGGGTCCCTAACGTCCCTAGCATAAAATGGCGCAGCACCGAGCGGCGACCACCACCGCCGCGACACCAATGCCCACAGTGGGGAGCGACCCACCGGCAGAGCGGCCCCAATGCCACTCAAACCAGTCTTTGGGCCGCACCCCCCCGCAGACACGGCGCCACGGCAGTAACGGACACCGCACAGCACCACACCAGTGTGAACAGGGTGTAATGGCTCACTTACCATGCTCTCCCAGTCAGACTGGGAGGCTGCTAGGAAAGAAATGACCCATATAAATATCTTTATATTTTTTATAGTAGATATGTCAATGGTCAGATAAACATGTCTTGGCTTTGAGTCAACCATGAGAGAGGAGATATTCCATTACCATGTGGCTCATCAAGTATTCAACATAGATTTTAGATGAATAAAATATTCTATTCATTGAGTTGCTCACATTTACCAATTCATTATTCCTAAGACCCAGGTGGATAGGTAGAAGGTTATTCATTCGGATATGCTGGCTACTGGTGACTTTTTACTCTTCTATTAATTTTATGAAGAATTATTCTCAGCACGGATGATGATGTGAAAAGCCTCACTTAGTAATGCTGTAAATGGGAGCCCTTTTGGAATGCTCTACCTGTGCCTGTGTAAAAGACATTTCCTCCCACACAGGTAACTCATTATGTAAGTTACAAGAACTTTGGTCATGAGTGGGTGAGATTAACTTCATAAATTATGTGCAAGTATTTCCATATGTCTCAAAATTCTTGTGGATTACAGTTTCTATTCTTATGACTGTTCCTTTTATAGTTCATGCACTTCTGCAGTCATGTAGCAGAAAAAACTGGAGAAAGGTAACATATCGCTGATTGGGAATGTGTTATCAGCCAACATGGACAGTGATTAGACACTCGATGGCGAGAAAAACAATCATTTGGCGCAATCACATTTCACAAGGATTTGATTTCGAGGGATGAAAAATAATATTGGTTGATGAATAGTTCTGGGCACTTCTCTATCTGTCATTAACCCAACAAAGAACGCAATCGGGTGACACTTGGATAAGGAATAGTCACCTCTAGCACGCGGCATGAATAATACGCAGTGATCACCACCACAGCGATGTTTTAATATATAAAATGTTACTTTATTTATTTAAAAGTACTACAGTGCAAAAACTATGTTCCATAGGTTGGCCAATTCTTTATCACTTTAGTGAATGATAGCAATATAATCCTTATATACTGTACTCTGCTTACACAAAGTTATTGCTTGTTGCTTTTGGTAATAATGAAGCTCCCCTACCCTTAAATTCTGTGTCTGTGATGCGGCTAGACGGTTCTCCCATTCCATAAAGTAGGGAGCTATGGAGGAGCATGTGACCATTACGTCACATCTCCACAGAAATGCATCCAACCATAGAAATACAGTGCTTCCAAGTTACTTTTACAGGTGTAGACGAAGAGGCCAAGTGAAGTCACATAAAAATGTCTGTGAGAGGAAGCTGTTACATAAACTTTTTTCTGGCTGATGATGGATTAAAAATAATTATTTTACCTTTTTTTTCATAACAAATCAAAGTGCTATGGGTTTTTCCTTTTATTAGATGGGGAGGGAGGGATAGATAGACAGACAGATAGATATGAGATAGATAGATAGATAGATGGCCAACTTATCCTTTTTTGTATTGTACATATTGGGGAGTGGCTACCTCCATGTTGGTTCTTGCCCCCCACCCATCTTATAAGGTGCTGGATGTGTCAGACCTTACAAGCCTGGTAACTGGTTGCACAGAGGCACATTCACAGTGTAGGGTCCATCCCACTGAGGTCCCCTTATTGTGGTGGGATGGTCCAAACTATTTGGCCAAATGGTGAGCGAAGCACCTCAATTTTTCATTTTTCATTGTAGCAATATAGCATTTCATGTTTTATCTGTATATTTGTGCTAGCAGTGTGCTGCTGTATTCTCCTGTTTGTGTATATTTAGCCTAGCAGCGTGCACCTGTATGCCCGGTCCATGCAATAGTTTGGTATCAGTATCTGCTGGACAACTTATCCTTTTTTGTGTTATACTCATGGGGGAGTGGCTACCTACATGTTGGTTTCTGCACCCCACCCATCTTATAAGGTGCTAGATGTTTCAGACCTTACAAGCCTGGTAACTGGTTGAACAGAGGCACTTTTACAGTGTAGGGTCCATCCCAATGAGGTCACCTTATCGCAGTGGGGTGGTCCAAACTATGTGGCCAAATGGTGGGCGAAGCACCTCAATTTTTCATTGTAGCAATATAGCATTTCATGTTTTGTCTGTATCTTTGTGCTAGCAGTGTGTTGCTGCATTCTCCTGTTTGCAGATAGATAGATAGAAAGATAGATAGATAGATAGATCATAGCGAACCAAAAAATCAGCAGCACAAAATCTGTTCCTTCAGATGAATCAATGCGTGGTTTTATTCATCTTGTGTTACAAGCAGCTGCGTTTTGGCTGTCTCATACAGTTATTATCGAACTGTAGGAATGGAATGTTGCTGATTTTTTTGGTTATTTGTATACTGGAGGGCCTCTAACCTGCACTCGGACAATTATAGTGGTTGTGCTGCTCTCCTGTGAAGTGTAGATAGATAGATAGATAGATAGATAGATAGATATTCAAAAAGAGAGATGCATTACATTATTTCCCAAATAATGGGATAAAAGGCCCAAAAAATGTATGCTTTGCAAAACAGAGTATGAAGAGAAATATATTTTATTTTTTATATATTTATTATATATTAATAAATAAATATATAATAAATATATATTTATTATAATTTTTTTTTAAACATTCATTTCCCTTAAAAATGCTACTAAGCAATTTACAAGGACAATAACATGGTCAAGAGCTTTTTTTTTTTTTTTTCTCTTCTAAAAACGATTCAAACCCGAAACAAAAACACTTGGCATGTCTGAAGACAATGGTAATAAATACATGAAGAAAAAAAAATGCACTGTCCTTGTCAATAAAAATAAAACATCTGCTCAAAAAAATGTACAAAAGAGGTCTAGAATTTAATACAATTAATTACATATTTAGATAACGGAAGCAAAACACAACATCCTACCCCTCAGTTTAGCTGAAGGCTTCTATTATGTCTGTGCATCAGCAGACCTATAAGTATTACCTGCTAGTGCAAAGAGCAGTTTATAAAGTGCATTAGCAAACAGGGACTATATTCAGCATCCTGCAAACAATAGACATGAAATGAATAATTCAGGTTTTCTTGCATTAGAAGCACTAAAGATAAAACACATGAAGAGCACTCAACTCTGGCTGCTGGAAAGTGACAAATTATCTAAATAATTACTTATAATATCAAAACAATATTTCCTCTAAAGGAGATAAAAATGTTTTCTTGGTAAAATGTCCCAGTGCTTTGCTTGTATGGACAGTAATTGCGCAATATCTGTCGAATTGAGATGAAGGAAGCAGCGATTGAATATATATATATTATGGACACTTTTTAAGGTTACATTTTATAAAATATGACAAGGTTGTAGAAAACTATTCCTAAGTGTAAACACTTTATAATGCTGAGAATATAAATGTAAAGTGCACACAGCTATACCAAATAAGCAAAGCCGGAACAACTCATCAGGTCCCCATTATGCAACACACAAATGTTTCCCAAAGTGCTCAATGCCAGACAGCGACTTTACAAGGACAAACAGGGGAACAGGCTTCTTAAGATCGATCATGCTGTACTTAACGCGAGTTCAAGACTTCCTCTCAAGATGTGAATGTTTCCTGTCGTTGGTTGAGTCTCCAAATATAACCAAGGACCTGACAACTATAAATTGTAAAGGCAAGCGCAAAATGTTGTTTATTTTTAAGTTATGTTTTGTTATTATTTATTTTACAAAACTAGTCATTTAAGGTGTGGGGGGGGGGGGGTAAGATAAGAAATAGGTCAGCTGGTCCAGGACAAGACTGGAGCTAGAATCAGAATTAAAGGGGTACTCCAATGTCCAGCATTCAGAAGTAAATGTTCCGAACATTGTTTTAACGCTGTGGCAGCCGTCACACCCCCTCCCATAGACTTACATTGAGGGACGGGACGGGATGGATGGCAGGATATGAGGTCGGGATATGTGGTTGGGATATGGGGATGAGATATAGGGACAGGCTATAAGGACCGGATATGAGGACAGGATATGAGGACAGGATATGAGGTCAGGATATGAGGATGTGATATGAGGATGGGATATGGGGACGGCATATGGGGACGGCATATGGGGACGGCATATGAGGAAGGGATATGGGGACGGGATATGAGGACAAAAGCTTCCTCCTTTGTTGCTTTTCCTCCCCCACAAGGATAAGGTAGGAAAAAACGGGCAGCACCGGTACTCAGCTAGTTTCTTTATAAAGCACATAAACAGGAGATGTGCAGGGAAGGGGGAACACATGTGAGGTGGGGGACAAACTAGGGTGGGCTACAATTGTTTCATGCCAGATTGGCGTTATCAGACCGAGAAAGCCTGAGGAAGCAATGTTTCGGCATAAAACAATTGTAGCCCACCCCTGTTCATCCCCCCCCCCTTTACCTGTTTTCCCGCTTGCCTACATGTCTCCTGTTCTGTTTATGTGCTTTGTGAAGAAATAAAACTCACTTGGGTGAGTGCTCCATCTTTCTACTGTATTGGATTGGCGTAAAACAATGACAGTTATGGTTCAGCTGTATTCTTCACATGCTGGACACAGACAGTGCTTGACAGACCCTTTTGCCAGAAACTTTGGTGTCCACTGGAAAAATAACACTGTGTCCTATTTTTGTGCTATTTTATCCAGAATTTAAAAGGGAATGTACTCCAGAAGTGAATTTAGCCTTATTTAATTTTCTAATAATCCTGTACGACCACTTTAAGTCTTTAGTTCCTAATGTACCTTTGCACTGTGGGGCTATGCTAAATAATGCACCAAAGGATAGTATAATAACTTTGTCCCATAACAGTGGTTTCATCACAATTGCTTCACTAGCCATGGTAGAGACTAGCAACAGTAACCTAAAGGAAATTTCACATTCTCCAGTACTGTATTATGAGTCAATCATGAGCCTTTACTGCCCTATAGACTATTTTTTGGAGTAGAGACATAGAAGACACAATATACACACAATAACATGCCATGGACGTGTCATGTGATGCCATCAGAAAGCAGTAACAGGGAACTTCAAATACAAACTTTAAAGGAGAAGTCCCATGTAGAAAAAGTATTGTGTTTTAAATGCAGAAGCAAAAGTTCTATCACTTTGTAAATCACTGACTTCACCCATCTTGTATATAAAACCTGTTTTTCTAGCTTCTTTGTTCAGAGAGGAAGTTCAGCAGCTCCCTGTTCTGATGACTTGCGACCCCCCATTGAGCTGCATTATGCTGGGGGCCGTGATGTCACAATTTCCCATAGTTCTGCAGCTTAGCCAGCTCTGTGCACGGCAAGGGAACCTCCCATGTGCAGCTTCAGCCAATCATAGAAGCCCCAGTGAGCTGAGCAAGCGTCTTCATCTCCTCAGCAGGGAAGCATCTGACAGCCAGCTCAGTGTTTATAACAGCAAAAACGATGTCCCAATGTCCCGAGAAGAAGCAGAGGGGGAGGGGGAGATCCCTGCTTTCCCCTGCACTGATCACAATCTGACAGCAGGTCAGTCTGAAAGAACGATGTCCTGAGAATAGAAGCAGGGGGAGGGGAAACACTGAGCCTGCTGTTAGGAAAGTGATCAGTGTCTAGGTCAGTGTATCCCAACCAGGGTGCCTTCAGCTGTTGCAAAACTAAAACTCCCAGGCATGCTGGGAGTTGTAGTTTCACAACAGCTGGAGGCACCCTGGTTAGGAAGCACTGGTCTAGGCTGAGCTACTTCTGTGATGAACTGAAAGGCATTATGGGAGACAGGAAGTCAGGGACCTCCATGGACCAGGAAGTACAGATCTTTCAGAGGGGATTGCAGGAGAAGGGAGAGGGTGAGATACATGAGGAGCAGATTGTCAGAATGGTGAGATGATGCACTTTCACATGATAGAAAAAAAAATTGTGACTTGGTCCATGATACTTCTTCTTTAACTTATTTAAAAATAATGCTTTATTTAAATAAAACTGCAAAACCTCTTTATAACTGTGGCAAAGGTGAACTGTATATATATATATATATATATATATATATATATATATATATATATATATATATATATATATATATATATATATTGCTATCCATCAGTTCTATTATTCATCAACTCTCCATAAAGGACCTTGGCTTTGGCTTTGACATAATAATGAGCCGTAATAAACTCTTCCACATTTTAACCTGATTTTTATTTTTTAAACAAAGTTTATAATATAGGAAACAATTTTCTTTCATAAAATGAAAAATGGGGCTTCTGCTTCACATTTTTTTCTACCTTCTTCTGGATGAACACCGCTGGGTAATAAGCTTAACTGGATAGACTTATGTCTCCACAGTGAACACACATTTTCAGAGTTATACACTTCTGTTCTTACATCACATCTCACAATGTACTGTCACAACCTGTAAGTCACATTGCTGCATGCGATCAGTAAATTACAGTTGTCAGATTGATAAAGTTCTACTTGTTTTCATAGTTTTGCTGACCTTTTTAAAATTCTATTGGAGCTGATGTTGGCGTAATAAAAATTACTAATGTTCTACATATAGTCAAGGGTATAGTATGAACATAAAAGGGTGATGAGAAGAGCAGGCTTTATAATGAAATCAGATTCTGCTCTAATTAATGGAGAATAAAATCTAAATCCTGGATGTAGACCCATGCGCAGCGCCATTTCAGAGCCGTGAGTTTGTAAACCATAAATATGGAGCCGTTTGCGAAATCTTCTCTTATTGAATTCATTTTAGTTAATTTGTCAAGTAAATGCGGCAGTTATTTTAATTAACTACTTTACTATTAAAGACTTTTATGGATCTTCATAACCCATCTCTAACACCAAGTCTTCTTTACGTAAAGAGGCTAATGCTGATAGTCTACAATATGAGAAATCTTTCAATGTGTTGGCTTTTCAAAACCAGTTCTGCCAATGCCTAAAATCCAAGCATTAAGCTGGCGGTCACAAAACAAAAAAAAAAAAAAACTCTTCCTCTGTGCTCCGGCGCATGAGTGATGTCATTGTGTCCCAGAGGGCAGATCGGGAAGGAAGAGAAGAAGACTGGTGAAGCTCATCAGTGTGGTAGCAAGCAAAATAAGGTAAGTATAGGGGGAGGAGGTGGGGGCTACCTTCCTGGCTACCTACCTAGCTACATACCAACATGGCTACCTAACTACCTGGCTATCTACCCACCTACCAACATGACTACCTGGCTAAATACCTAACTAGCTTCCTACCTACATGGCTACCTCCCTACATGGCATCCTACCTAACAAGCTACCTTCCTAACTACCTGGTTACCTGCCTAACTAGAAACCTAACTCGCTGACTATCTACAGATTTATTTACCTACTCGAGGGGTTGGGGGGGGTCTACCTACATACCTAAGGATATATTTACCTTCCTGGCTACTTAGCTAAATACCTAGCTGGCTACCCATCTATCTAACTTCTTACCTACTTGGCCACCTACCTACCAATGCATTTACCTGAAACCTTAGCTTTTATACCCAATGTCCACTATCTAAGTTTTTCCTAAACTTAGAAGTTTTAAAATTTCAGGTTTTTATGCTGATTAATTCATCACCATATCCTTTTAATGGTCAGAACTTATTTTGTCTTACAGACACTCAGTGGGGGTCCAGTGATCAGACACTTTTTGCTCATCCTGTAGGTAGGAGATGAGCTGAGTTTTAAAGAGTACTGCCGGTAAACCCGGGTTATCACAAAACCCAAAAACTACAACCTCAGTTTGACAATATCTAAATGAGAAATGTCCTCTTTAGTATATCATCTATGTAGGACCTCATTGAGGACAGTAGGACTCATATTATCCAACACTGGAATATAAAACAATCCCTCATTAATACTTAACACACAGCAGTACATATGCATTTCTGTCTCCTAATGTTTATGCATATAAATCCTACAATAAATACTTTCTGAGGCTATAATGCATCTTATGAGGCATATAATAGAATACAAACACCTTATTTAGTTCAATGGCCATGAACCACTGGGAAAAACGACATGGCATATTTAGTATGGTATATGCGTGTTTTAATCTTGGAATAATGCCTTACCCAATAGGTGTTCTAGTTGGTGACAGTAGAGAGCTGACCACATTGAATAATTACATGGATGAAGTTCTACTGTGGTTGTTAGTGGATGTGGTTAAAAATTTTGGTTGGGTAAAGCATAATGTTCTCCTTATAAATGTGTTATAAAATGTAATTTAAATATTATTTAGGACAATCCTTGCTTGTGGGCTCTACTAGCCCTAGGGAGGGTCCCTGTTTGGGATCAGAATCATTAGACAAAGTGAGGAGTAACTGGACATTTTTCTCTGGAGGACTCAGAATAACCAATTTTACAAGGATTTCAATGATTAACCTGCAATACTTTATTAACATCAGCAATAAACAGCATAAATAAAAATGTAATTACCTGAAAAATTCAAAATGGATGGACAAGGCAGGAGATGTGCAGCTGTGTAGGGGTAGTAGTAATAGCAGCAGAAATAGAATATGGAACATAATGGACAAGACAGAAGATGTGCAGCTGTGTAGGGGTAGTAGTAGTTTTAGTATTAGTAGCAGTAGAAGCAGTAGTAGTAGTAGCAACAGCACAATATGAAACATGATGGACAGGGCAGGAGATGTGCAGCTGTGTAAAGGTAGTAGTAGTTTTAGTATTAGTAGCAGTAGAAGCAGTAGTAGTAGTAGCAACAGCACAATATGAAACATGATGGACAGGGCAGGAGATGTGCAGCTTTGTAGGGTAGGGCTAGTAGTAGTTTTAGTAGTAGTAGTGGTAGTACAAGCAGCATTACATTATGGAACATTATAGGCAATGCAGGATATATGCAGCTGCATAGGGCTAGTAGTAGTAGTAGTAGTACAGTATGGAACATGATGGACAGAGCAGGAGATGTGTGGCTGTATATGGTTAGTAGTAATAGTAGTAGTAGTAACAAGATAGGAATTAAAGGGGTACTCCACTTCCCCAGCATTTGGAACATTTTGTTCCAAATGCTGGCTGCGGGGTTCGTGCTGTCACGGCCATGCCCCCTCAATGCAAGTCTATGGGAGGGGGCGTGGCAGATAGACCTTCATTGAGGGGGCGTGATGTGATGTCACGAAGGGCCTGGCCGTGACGTCACGACCCCCGCAGACCACAGAACGCTGGGACAGTGGAGTACCCCTTTAATTCACTCATCTTTAGTGGGGAACCCTATAAAACACATCAAATTATATACATACCCTTAAAAGGAAAAAGCACATGGAGTCTTCACCGTCTTGAATACATGATCCTAGAGGTTGGTATTTAGTATTTCAGTTATAGTTAAGCCAGAGTTTGGACTATTATCTTTACTGGTATAGAATATATAGCAATGCTAGAGATTTGTAGAGGGTTTATTCTAGACAAGGCTAGGATTTTATGTGACATGTTGTTCTATACATTATGCATTTCATAATATGATGACAGTGCCTATTGTGGTTGGGTGTGTTCTCCTCCCGAGTGCCATGTAATACACACTGTTGGCACATTTCTACGTACAGTATATTCATGAACATGATTGCAAACACCTACAGACTTGTGTGTACTATAATAATCTGGCTGAGACAGATGACAGAATATTAAGGACTAAAAATGCAGCCAAGTAGCAACATGGCTTCCTGCCACCGAGATTAA
Organism: Hyla sarda; assembly: GCF_029499605.1. Lineage (NCBI taxonomy): Eukaryota > Metazoa > Chordata > Amphibia > Anura > Hylidae > Hyla > Hyla sarda. Next base: position 64,098,478 of record NC_079193.1, read on the forward strand.
GCAGCTGATTTAGGAACTTGTTAAGAATTAATTCAGGATAATTTACATTTAGTTATTAAAATTTGGTTAATGCCCGTTGCTGGAAAACAAACTCAGAATGTCTTTCTAGACTCAAAAGAACTGAGCCAAAGAAAAGCGGTATTTTCGGTAAAAGATAGAGGTGTACAGATAACAATTTACCAGGTTTAGAATGCAGCGAGGCGCGAACCTATAGCGCTCAAGGGGTTTGATTGACTCAAATTATGTATGAAAAATAAGCTTTTGCAGGTGAAGCTCGGATGTTGTGTTCTGGGTATTTCCTCTCAGCAATACCCAAAGTACAAGCAGCGGTTAAATAATCTTGTTTGCTCATCTTTCTTCCGTTTGCTTAGTGATGATAATGATTCTTAATAAATGCATAGGCAGCAATGTTAATCTGTTATTTACTAAATACATAACTTTACAGAAGTTCAACATTTTGTCTCAATTAGGAAATATAGGATTCATTTGTGGTCTGTATCTGGGGTGCGATTCATGGTGGGGTTATAATAGGAGTTTTTTTAGTCTTTGCTCACATATCGTAAAATGAATAGTAAAATATGTCCATAAAATAGGAATAAAATACGTCCCCCTTTCGAATAGTGAATAATGTGCACAATGAAAGTCTATGGAAAAATAACTGTCAGTGCAATCACGCTGGGGGGTATTTACGAATAATGGCTGTGGTATGTGTTCTTTACTTCTTTATTTCATGGGTGGCTTTTTAACAAATTTACAAAAAGGTACGAATCGGGCTATAAATTTGGTGCAATTTCAGAAATGAAAATGTGTGAATTAACCAACCACACAAGAATAAATCTCTGCCCATTTTCAGCTTGCTGGACTTCTTTTTTGCTGGATTTCTGGACTCCTTTTAGTAAATCCAGCTGCTCTGTGCTTGCCATTTCACCCACAGCAGAAATATTCATCAGTTCTAAGCTGGTGTAGATTTTTGACATTTTTGGTGTTGCAAACTGCTCATAAGGTGCATCCAAGAAGGGCACAACCCCTGCACACCCCCTTCAACCCCCTCTCTGCCTTCTTCCTTCCCCCTTGGAGAGAGTAGTGTACATCCTCAAAAGTTGCACATTTTTTGCACAAATATCACAACTTGCATAATCTACAACTTTTAAGGATAAAGAAGACTACTGGCACAGCTTAGTTAATGTTCCCAAGTGTGTGCACTGACATTACACTAGGATAAAGGTAAATAAGTATTCTTGGGGTCCCTGCATCTGTACAATAAGTAATGAGGTATCTGACCCAGCAAATGTCTATGTGACTCCCCATTCACTCACACTCTATACGCTCACTGTAAATGTTAACTGAGAAGAGAGGCATACTGTGTTTGCCTCACCGCTCAGTGTACTGGAGATTTTTGCTCTAATCATAATTAAGAAATTATAATAATTTCTTTCTTGAAGGTATGATGACTCTCTGTAGAGATCAATAGTGTTGCTCGCGAATATTTGCAATTCAAATTTTATTCGCGAATATCGCATATTCGCAAATTCGCGAATATTCGTGAATATAGCGCTATATATTCGTAATTACGAATATTCGTTTTTTTTTTTCTTCACAGTACACATCACAGTGATCACCCCTCTCTGCTTCCAGCTTGTGTGGTGTACAGAAGGCTCTAATACTACTGTGTGAGACTGACGTGTGAATTTTCGCATATACGAAAATTTGCGTATGCTAATTTTCGCATATGCGAATTTTCGCATATGTTAATTTTTGTATATGTAAATTTTCGTATATGCAAATTTTCGCACATGCGAATATTCGCATATGCGGAAATAAAAAGCGAATATTACGAATTTGCGAATATGACGAATATTCGTCCATATATTCGCGAATATTCACGAATTCGAATATGGCCTATGCCGCTCAACACTAGAGATCAGTCTTGTGGAGATTTTAGTTGCTTTCTTCCAGAAGGAAAGTCTCCTCCAAACATGGGTACAGATGAATTACTTTACCTTTCAGAGGAAACCATGGTTTGGCTAATAGATAGATAGATAGATAGATAGATAGATAGATAGATAGATAGTTAAAGTATGACGGCAGCACACCAAAGTAGTGAATCAATAAAGTGTTACTTTATTCCAGGGATATAGAGACAACGTTTCAGCGGTCTCTCACCGCCATTTTCAAGTGAATACAAGTGATACACAGGGGTTTAAATACACACTCCCCTCAATCAGTGACATCATCAAGCATTAGCATATTTAGTGATACCATATATATAAACAAAATACAAATCATCTATAGTGATGAATCAATTCATAATCCATGTACAACATAAGTGTTCCTGTGAATATTATATTTCAGCCGTGTGATCAGCAAAGCCGATCGCATGTATGTAACAAATAGTGTAAAACAATAGTGTACAAAGTGTCAGTGCACAGGTGAAAGATATAAAAACAATAAAACACATGGTATCAGCAAAACAACTAACCTCGTGGTGTAGTACGCCATCCTCCGCACCTCCGGAAGCCCGACTAACACTGCCGGCGTTAGCTTCCGGGTATGGGGAGATCATAGCCAATCACAGTGTGGCGTCATCGTTGCTTAGTGACCAATGTATCAACATAGAAGCTGAATATCGCGCCGCACGGCAATGCAAGCTGTGACTTAATGCGCATGGCAATTTATGTTATAGAGTCACAGGGCGCCATATTGGACCAGGGCTGCCCTCAATCAAGTCGCAAAGAATAACCATTAATGGATGAATGAAAATCAAGTTCAAATATTGTAAACAATGTATATAGGACATCTCAGGTATAACCCCACATTTATTCAAATGTCTCACACATATCAAAATACAGTCATGGAGTCCTGACACAGCAATCCCCCATTTTGGGTGTGTTCTAGGTAAAGTGAATGGGATTATATCATAAGTCCCGTTCACTCATATAGTTCATTGGTCCATTTGAGATACTATAGGTACCCCATGGACTCCCGAACTGTTACCCCAGACACCCCATTTTGACGGGGAAAGTGTCATAAGGCTCCTAAGGCATGCATTAACATTCATCGGGGTATGAAACCAGAGTAACTGTCCAAAGTCTTTCCTGATAATAAACTAAATACATGATACAGATTGGTCAAAATGTACATGACTCCACAAAGTGTTACTATTCAAACACCCTAAAAAGTTTTTAAAAAATTTTTGGGGAAAAATGCATAAATGTAAGGAAAATTATGCGGATCCAGGATGGACTTGAGGTTTGTTTTGCATTCCTTTCGACACCATGTGAATGACTTGCAAGTCTATAAGTTAAAAAAAAAACACAAAATTAGTATTGAGCAAATATATCACTTGTACATATAGTTGTCTGGACATTGTCGCACCCTGTGGCTATATCCGTGATTACACCTTTTGGGAGAATATGCATAATTTATATCATTTATGGGGACCATATCCCATAACAATCTCCATGTGTACAATTTATATCATTTTTGGAGGTACAATGAATTCTACATTCAGGCCATTTGGCTTCAGTGAGCCTAACTCAAAAATCCATTTCAATTCTCTTTTTTGTAGCAGGTTGATCCTATCACCTCCTCTTTTGAGAGGAGGGATGTGATCCACTATCATACATTTAAGGTCGCGTTCCGAGTGTCCGGCTTCAAAAAAGTGTTTCGACACTGGGAGGTCGACCCTGTTCTTCCTAATAGTGTAACGGTGCTGGTTTAGTCTCGTCTTAAAGTCACATTTGGTTTCACCTATATAGATTAGATTACAGGGGCACCACAAGATGTATATAACGTGATCACTATCACAGGTGAGATAATGTTTTATAGGGGATGCTATCCCTGTCTTCGGATGTACAAACTCACTGCCCTTGTGTATGTATTTGCAGTTAACACATCTTCTACAAGGAAAGCAACCTCTAGATTTCACTGAAAAATATTTTTGTGTGCTTGTACCATGTTTAGCTATGTCTGCCTTCACCAGATGGTCTTTAAGGTTTCTGGCCCTACGATATGACATTAGCGGGAATTCTTGTAATTCAGGAATGTTGGGAAAGTTGTCCTTAATGAGGTACCAATATTTCCTTATTTTCTGAGCTATTGCCCCTAACGTCTCATTGTAGGTTGTAATAAATGGTAAACGTCCCGTCTGGTCCTTTTTGTGGATTGGTTCCCTAGTCCCTTGTTTCTCTTCATATAATCTGCGTTTTTGTCTGTTGATAATTTCAATAGGGTAACCCCTAGCAATGAATTGTTTTGTCATTTTATCTAAAACCTTATTGTATTTGTCATCTGTGTCAACAATTCTGTCAGCCCTCAAAAATTGGCTATACGGTAGAGACTTTACCATTGCTCTGGGATGGCAAGAATTGAATTTTAATAGAGTGTTGCAGTCTGTCGGCTTGCAATAAAGATCAGTCGACAGTCTGCCATCCTCCATTGTTACTTCTGTGTCAAGAAACTGTATCCTATGGCTAGAATAGGATAAAGTAAATTGAAGTTCACTATCAATCTCATTAAGGTAAGTCTGAAAATCAAGTAGTTCTCTTTCTGAGCCAACCCAAATTAGAAAAATATCATCTATGTAGCGCCACCACCCCAGGAGATTCCTGGAGTGGTGGGCTACATAGATATGGCTTTCCTCAAAATCCGCCATCACTATGTTGGCATACGTGGGCGCCATGTTGCTGCCCATGGCGGTCCCACGTAGCTGTACATAGTATTTCTCATTAAAGAGAAAATAATTGTTTTGTAAAACAAACATAAGTAGTTCAAGTATCAAAGTGATCTGTTGTAAATCAAAGTTGGCTGAGAGAAGGCATCTTCTCACTGCTTCTATTCCTCTCTGGTGTTGAATGGATGTATAAAGACTCACTACATCAAAACTAGCAATTATGGCATCATTAGGTATTGTCATTCGAGATATTTTGGAAAGGAAATCACTGGTATCTCTCAAATAAGATTTTGCATTGACCGCAAAGGGTCTAAGAATTTTGTCAAGGAAAATTGAAACATTATTAGATAAAGACCCCCTGCCTGACACAATAGGCCTACCTGGTGGATTTTGTAGGCTCTTATGTATCTTAGGCAGGAGGTATAGTACGGGAGTGATAGGATATTGAATTAGTAAAAATTCACTCAGTTTCCTGTCCACCAATCCTTGTTCTAATGCATGATTGACAATACCTCGTAATGCCCTTTCCATTTCTACCTTAGGATCTCTAGGTAAAATTTTATATACATTGACATCTGCAAGTTGTCTATGAGCTTCAGTCAAATAGGTACTCCTGTCCATTACCACAACCCCACCGCCCTTATCGGCTGGTTTGACGATGAGGTTGTGGTTCTGGACAAGCTCCTGCATTGCCAATAATTCACCATGTGTGAGGTTAGGATGTTTCAAACGAGTTTGTTGTTGTTTAATACATGCCAAATCCCTTCTAACACAATCTGCAAATGTAGCTACAGCATGTGATTCTACTGTTGGTTGAAAATCACTTGGCATGTATAAATCAAACTTTTTGAATTCAAAGCCAACCTCCCTTTGAGAATCAGGGGGTAACACATTCTGTACAATATGCTGAGAGAACCAGATTTTAAGTTTAATCTTACGTAAGAACTGGATAAAATCCAATTCCAACTGGAACCAATCATTTACACGACTAGGACAAAAGTTAAGACCTTTAGACAATAGCAATAGTTCATCATCTGATAAAGAACATGAAGAAATATTTACCACAGTGGCTTTATTCATCTGTTCTATTTCTTCTTTTGTGTTGTCAAGTTCTGTCCCTGATTCCTTGTGCTCCTCAGTGGTTTGTTTCTTGCGGAGGCGGTTATGTCTGTGGCCTCCCCTCCTCCGTTTACTGAGGAGACCTGCGTTTCTAAAAAAGGCTGTGTCTTCGCCAGTTGATCTTTGTTGTTAGGTCCAGCTCTTCTCGGGGTATCGCTAGAATCCTCACCATCCGGTGCTGTATTACCTCTTTTAAAGAATCGTTTCCCAGCAGCTGTAGCTCCTTCCCATGAATATACTTTACTGTTGTTATAATCTTGGCTATCCCTGAACCATTTCCGGCGTTTCGTTTCTTCAATTAGGGTACGTTGTTTCGCTAGAAATTCCTGTTGTTTCTGGAAAAGTTTTTCTTGGTCATCTGAGATCAAGACCCTCTTAATGGTGTCCTCAAGTTCCGTGACTTTATCTTGTGTATTTGATAAGTCCCGTTGTAGAAACTCAATATTCAGTAAAATGAGATCTAGTGAATATTTATTAGATATGGCTTCAAAACGAGCTCTATAGTCCACATCATTAACAAAAGATAGATAGATAGATAGATAGATAGATAGATAGATAGATAGATAGATAGATAGATATGAGATAGATAGATAGATATGAGATAGATAGATAGATAGATATGAGATAGATAGATAGATAGATAGATAGATAGATAGATAGATAGATAGATAGATATCTTTTAATTCTACAGAGGGATATTACATTTGCACAATTATTTTCTTCTATTCCAGAAAAATTGTACACCATATTTATTTCTTAAAACAGTCTAAGGCTGGGTTCATTTGATGATATGGTCACCAGTTCTAGCTGGGGGGAGTGAAAACCAGCTGTTCCATATCCCATTCAAACCATAGTATGCCGCGGTTTTAGGTCCGGTCGCAAAATCGGATACAGGGCAAAAATGAGCCGACCGGAGTCACTATCTGACTCCGGTCGGCTCATTCTAATGACCGTATCATCAAATCGTTGTGTGAACCCAGTCTACCAGGATATAGAGTACTGTCCAGGCCTGATGCTGTGTATGTTGTATGCACCATGTACAGATGTAGACAAACTGAGTTTGCAATGATAATATCTGGGCTGCACTATTGAGTTACAACCTTAGTTCTGCTACATACTGTGTGTATGGTTGTATAGTGCATTTACCATACTTCCACCACCAGGGTTTGATTTCCAATGCTCTTATGCCAAGGCTATTGGCTTATAGACAAATCTCAAGGCTCCTTAATGGATTTTATGCATTTTCCTATGTATTTAATTTAAAGGGCTGTAAAGGTTTCCTTTTCTTTATGCTCAGCATATAAATGCATAGCCAAAAGTCTAAGGCGCCGGTGGTTTGCATATTTGGCAAATCACCTATAGCTTTTTGACAGGCATCAGGCAAAGCAAAAAATAATTGTCACATACCCAGTAGTAGGTGGAACTTTGATATGTAGGCTGACATTTTTGTAAAACAGAACATAACACTGACTTCTGGATGAATTGGTTGTCAGTACATGTTACATTGTCAGGACAGAACAAAAAGTCCGCACACATATTCTATGGAAAAATACTGGATACATCTAAAGTCAAGGGATTTGAGATTGTTTTAATATTATATTATTGTAATTCCAATCCTTATCATTTCATTAGATTTTTATAATTCCAGCAATTCTACAAAGTCTGCATCCAATATTGTTTAAAGAATACTTAAAGAGGACATGTGGCCAACCCCCCCTAAAATGAGATAATGTTATCATTTAATATCTTAGGGTGCCCTGATCACACACTTTTTGACAGTTTTAATATGCCCTCCCATTTCTGAGATATGTTGGTTTATAGTTTGTCTGACAATTCAGGGAATCAGTCAGATGGGCGTAAACTTAATTTTAACAATAGGAGTGTATATCAGGTGATGGGCAGGATTATAAAATCATGAGGGGGGGAGTATTAGGCATACATATCCCTTAACATGTACAACATTCTAACACCCTGACTGTATAATCCCGCCAATCACCTTTTAACAAAAGTTCACATCCATCTGACTGATTCCTCGAATTGCCAAACTATAAAGCCTAATTTCAGAATATAAGGGAGCATCAAGAAACTGTAAAAAGGTGTGTGGTCGGGGCTTCCTAAGCTATTTACTCCAGTAATATCTAATATTTGGGAGGTTGGCCACAGGCTCTCTTTAGTTCTATAAGATAGCGCAAATGTCCTTTACATACTTTTCCTGTAAACCATATCACAACTCAACTACAATCCTTTGCCCTTTGTTTGTAAATCTGAAGCATTATACACCGTCTACCCTAAGTCTGTACCACCTTTTAAGTGGCTTAGTTGACGGCAAGATTTTTTTGGAGCATACTATAATTTTTTTGCAGAATGTAACCCTACACCTTTTTTTTCCAAGACCATGCCCCCTTAAAATTGGTTCCATGGTGTAAACAAATGTGTTTTGTATATATTATACCTAAACAAAATACCCCCCTGGTGTGTGAAAAGCTTGTAATCTCTCACTATACATTCTAGTGATGCACAGAGAAAGGACACATCAATATATATAAATGTCGACTTTCCAGTCAGGGTGTTCTTTTGAGGCATGCAAGTTGGAGGCGTACTCGGGGATTTGACTCCCCTCTCACACTAGGATTTACCTTGTCGGCTTATTGGTAGTAGCATGTTCTTTTTAGGAGGTATTAAATACCAGTACAGTTATATTTTAAATTTAAACTTATGTATACTTACACATTTTTTTCACTTGCAGACACGTAACATGAGATCCGGTTGAAGATGGGCGAGTCGGTCAACTGAGGCGAAGACTGCGATCATCCCCCATTTTTTGAACAACAGCCACCACTATGAGTATAATCTTTTCTTTTCCCCCTGTATTATTTCTGTGCTTTTCCCCTTTTTTTCAGGAGAAGGGATGATAGTGATTTGTTTTAAAAACGGTCAGGATTTATGTTTTGAAGGACAGACTGACAAGACAGGCCTGGATATTGGGTGATGGAATTTAAGCTCTACCCTAGAGGCCCATACCTGATGGTTTGAGGACAGCAGGGGATCACCTTAAGAACCCCATAAGGGGTCGGCAAGGTACAAGTCCCTATTTAGGTCCCTTCCACAAATGCAGGACGAGAAGAATTGACATCGTCCACAATCAGTGGAACCATTGCAAGAGGTAGCGGGACCTGGTGAGCGGTCACCCTTGTGCTTTTACAGATATGCAAAACGGTCTATGTTAATCTGTCCATAGTTAATCTTTCATAGTTAAGTAGATTAGGCTATAGTTACTTGGAGTTTACTTGGTACATTATCTATTAGCCGACCGTTCAGTGATATATGGCCAGGTATCTCTTCTCCTGAAAAAAGAAAAAAGAAAAAGAAAAAGAAAAAGACGAGGGGGGTACCATGTGGGCAGGATTGCCCATTTGTAACATGGCAGCCTGTGACACCTTGAATTCCAATGAGCAAGCGCAAGGAGGCGTGGCCCGGATACAGGACTGTGACGAATTTTTTGACCCAGTAATGTGGGTTGGCTGATGACGCGGACTGACGACTTCCGGTATGGCCGGAAGTTGTGATCCGGGACTTGCGCATTTAGTTTGTTTACAAACGGAGGGAGCGGAGTGAACAACCATGCGCTATTGGAGGAGTGACGCAGCCAGCAACAGCTGATGACCACTAGTGTTGCTCACGAATATTATTCGCGAATATCGCATATTCGCGAATTCGCGAATTTCGCGAATATAGCGCTATATATTCGTAATTACGAATATTCTTTTTTTTTTTTTTTTTTTTTTTTCACAGTACACATCACAGTGATCATCCCTCTCTGCTTCCAGCTTGTGTGGTGTAAAGAAGGCTCTAATACTACTGTGTGAGACTGGCGCGCGGAAATTCGCATATGCGAAAATTAGCATATGCGAAAATTAGCACATGCGAATTTTCCCATATGCGAATTTTCGCGTATGTTAATTTTGTATATGCGAATTTTCGCGTATGTTAATTTTGTATATGCTAATATGCACATATGATAGTTTTCGCATACGCGAATGTTCGCAAATGCGAAAATAAAACGGGAATATAACGAATATGCGAATATTCGCGAATATATGACGAATATTCGTCCATATATTCGCGAATATTCGCGAATTCGAATATGGCCTATGCCGCTCAACACTAATGACCACCCACTACACCGGAGATCATGAATATAGGTACACAATCGGACACTGGAAGTATTATAACTTGTCACTTTCAAGTGGGGTTTTGCACTATATGATTATTGAAAGTTGCTTTTGATGTATATGTTTCTTTATATACTAATAGATCACTGTGAGTGAGATTGTTTTATCACTGTTTATTACATGAAATCACGGGATTGTGACAGTTTTTGACACCTCCCCCTCATCAATGTGTGCTAATTGAGGGGCCTATAAATATATTGTGCATTTCACTTGTGCTTGTGCTTGAGAAAGGTTCTATTGAGGAGCCGAAACGTTGCGCTTTTCTACAGATGTGTGAATAAATACACCCGCACGGGGTTACACGTACTTTGTTTTTTGGTGAATTACTTGGGGCCTGAGTCGGACCCTGGAGCTGAGCACCCAACAGGATCTGGAATCCTTGGCAACAGCCACGCATGGTGCTTCTTCATTTGGATTGTTTCTTCTCTATATATATATATATATATATATATATAGTGACCCCTCGACCTACGATGGCCCTGACACACGATCATTTCAACATGCGATGGCCTCTCAGAGACCATCGCATGTTGAAGGCAGCATCAACATACGATGCTTTTGTATGTCGGGGCCATCGCATAAACGGCTATCCGACAGCGCTGACTGCTTCAGCTGCCATTGGATAGCCGTTTACGGTGTCCCGTGTGGTCCACTGATGATCACTTACCTGTCCTCGGGGCTCCGGAGCGTCCTCTTCCGGATCCTCTGCATCGTCGGCGCTCTCCATCGTTGTCATCACGTCGCTAAGCACGCGGTCCCGTCATCCAATAGGAGTGGCGTGTGCAGCGACGTGATGGCGGCGACGGAGAGCGAGGATGCCAGGGAAGCAGAGGCCTTGTCGGAGCATCAGGGAGGGACACCTCGGGGACGGGGCGACAGCGATAGATGGCGACATTTCGGGCAACGGTGACGGTCCGGAGCGGCGGGACAGGTGAGTACAACTTTCTCTAACAGTGGTCTACAACCTGCGGACCTCCAGATGTTGCAAAACTACAACACCCAGCATGCCCGGACAGCCGTTGGCTGTCCGGGCATGCTGGGTGTTGTAGTTTTGCAACATCTGGAGGTTCACAGGTTGTAGACCACTGTCCTATACTTTACATTGCACAGATCCCTCAACATACGATGGTTTCAACAAACGATGGTCCATTTGGAATGGATTACCATCGTATGTTGAGGGACCACTGTATATATATATATATATATATATATATATATATATATATATATACGGTATATATATATATATATATATATATATATATATATATATATATATATAATCTTAAAGCCTGGCATGACCAATGTTTTTCTGCCACATGTACATCCAGAATATTATTCAACAAAATGTGTGTTCCTTTTGATATTCCAGCAACAACCATGTCCAGGTCAAGGTAAATGTTTTCTATGTGAACAGATTTCACATTGCTATGACAGTCAATGAACTCTAAAGATACAGTATACTCTAAAATATGGTGTTAAAAATGTAGGACTTCAAAGAGGTTCTCTGGGATGGAATAAAGAAAGGTTATAGAGCAAAGCTTTACTAGTCGAGGATCTTACAAATATATTTTATGTTGTCCCAAACCATTCTTGGGGCTGATGGGCAAAAAGACATACTTTTGTTTGTACATTAGGACATTAATATAAAATATATTATGATTATGGAAAGCACATTGGCCCTACCATACTGAAGGGAAATCCTTAAAGTATAAATCCCTGTAGCCTAATCCCTAAAAATGAATTTACTATTTTATTGCTTATCCTTTACTCATGAAGGAGTAATGTAGACCACTGTTTTCTTATCCCATTGTGCCCGGGCTGTAAAAAAACTAAAACAAAGCAAACTTGAACTCACCTTCCGACACTCCCCCGTTGTGCTGCTATAGCTCTTCAGTCCTACGGTGCCGGTCTTCTTTCTGCTTCCGTGTGCACGGATCGTCACACTGAGATCAGGGTACTGCCAGCCGCAGAGATGTACCGCCTCGGCCGGTGATAGGCTGCGCCAGTGTCATGTAAGGAGCCTGGACCCCACGTTCTCCCCACTGTCCGGGCTTCTTAAATGACACTGCGCTAAGCGTATCACCGGCCAAGGCGGGACATCGTTGCGACCGGCGATATGCTGACTGCAATGTGACGAACCGTGCACACAGAAGCAGGAAGAAGACCGGACCGGGCTGATGAGCTACAGCAGCGCAATGGGGGGAGTGTTGGAAGGAGAATTTAAGTTTGTTTTTCGGGGTTTTTAGCAGCTTGGGAACAATGAGATGAGAAAAAATGCACTACACTAATCCTTTAAGCCTTAAATAACTATCAATTGGGGTGAGGTAACATGGTCATGAGGCTATGTTGGAATTTTTGGTAAGATTAGGGAGAGGTATGCGTGTGTCTTGGATTAGATACTCTAATATAATTACCCTCCGTTTGTCTGGCCCATTTTACCACCAAAAAAACTATGTAAAACCAATAACAATTTCCATCCAATAAGTTTTACATATACTCTGTGTATCACCATTTCCTCTACTTGTACTTTTTGTGGTCGCCAACAGATCTACCTGTCAATGCGTCGGGTAACTATGTGTACTCTGTCACTACTCTATAAACACAAAATCCCTATAGATACTTGCAATGTCATCACCATGGCCCATATTTCCTTATGCAAACCTGTGAAGTTCGAGAGGACTGGCAGGCGACCTAAAACAGCAATGGTGGGGGGCACAGTGAGAAACCCAAGTGAAGACAGGATAGAGCACAGTTTGTCCCCTGGAAACAATTTACAGCTTGTAATGCTTTTCAAAAAAGTTTTTTTTTACAAAACCAGAGAAAATTCTGTTGAGAAAAGTACCGTATTTTTTGCCGTATAAGACGCACTTTTTCTTCCCCAAAACTGGGGGGGGGGGGGAAGTTGGTGCATCTTATACGGCGAATACACCCCTATCAGGTCGGTCCCTACGGCCATCAACGGCCCGGACCCGCGGCTAATACAGGACATCACCGATCGCGGTGATGCCCTTTATTAACCCTTCAGACGCGGCGATAAAAGATGACCACCGCGTCTGAAGTGAAAGTCGGGCTGTTCGGGACCGCCGTGGTGAAATTGCGGCGTCCCGAACAGCTTACAGGACACCAGGAGGGACCTTACCTGCCTCCTTGGTGTCTGCTCCGTGCCGGGATCCCCTGCATGGCCGACGCTCTCCTTCGACGTCATCACGTCGTCGCGCACGCTGTCCCGTCATCCAATAGGAGCGGCGTGCATAGCGACGTGATGACGGCGATGTGATGACGGTGACGGAGAGCGTGGATCCCGGAGAAGAAGACGGACACCCCGGGGACGCAGCAACAGCAATGGAGCGACATCCCGGGCAGCGGTGACGGGTCCAGAGCGGCGGGGACACGTGAGTATTACCTCCTATCCAGTGGTCTTCAACCTACGGACCTCCAGATTTTTCAAAACTACCACTCCCAGCATGCCCGGACAGCCAACGGCTGTCCGGGCATGCTGGGAGTTGTAGTTTTGCAACATCTGGAGGTCCGCAGGTTGAAGATCACTGTTGGGTGCTGAATCTTTTTTTTTCTAGATTTTGCACCTTTAAAATTGGGTGCGTCTTATATGCCGGTGCGTCCTATAGGGCGAAAAATACGGTAAATAATTAAATAAAGAAATAGTAAATGAATTGTATGTATCATTTATCGGTATTATGGCTATGATCTTCCAGGAAGAGAAGAAAAGGAAATGTGGAAAGTGTACTTGCTGGAAAACATTACAAAACCTGCTGTATAAGATAATCCTGTACATATTGTATCTGCTTACTAATTTATTCACTCGCTGACCTTCTGGAAATCTGAACTTCCATTATAACTCTTTCCAATGCTCGCCTAAATCACAAGCAGCTTGTTTCTCAATGGGGCCATATGGTATAACTAATCTCATAAGCAGCGCAATCAAGAGAAAACTAATAATATAACACGTAAGAGAAAATCAAGAGAGCCTTGTTCTACAGGCATCGCATCCTTCTTTAATAGGAACCACGTAAGGATAAATCTTTGCTAACTCCTTTAACGGGCAACAGTGCTATACCTGTAACGCGAGCGCTCCGTGTCCCCAGGCTGCGCTCTGGCGTTTCAGCGTGTGCGCCCCTGCTCTCTTGGTCCCGGGACTCTTAGTTCTAAAGGGCCAGTGCACCGGTGATTGGTGCCTGGTCCAATGTGGTTAATTAAGGGTTAAGGTTTGTGAGAGGGAGCGCTGCTTGGACTTAATTAGGCTTCACCTGTGCACTGCCTATAAGTACCATCTCCTCCCACAGCCTCCTGCCGGATCTTTGTTGCCTTATGCCTGAGAGAAAGCGTTCTTTGTTCCTGTGTTCCCTGCCTGTTGCCGTACCCGTTGCTACTGACTACCGCCTATGAATAGGCCATATTCGAATTCGCAAATATATTGACGAATATTCGTCATATATTCGCTAAATTCGCATATTCGTAATATTTGCGTTTTATTTTTTTCGCGCATATGCGAAAATTTGCATATACAAATTAGTATATGCGAAAATTCACATATGCAAATTTTCGCATATGCGAAAATGCGCACGCCAGTCTCACACAGTAGTATTAGAGCCTTCTCTACACCGCACAAGCTGGAAGCAGAGAGGGATGATCACTGTGATGTGTACTGAAAAAAAAAAAATATTCGTAATTACGAATATATAGTGCTATATTGGCGAATATTCGCGAATTCACGAATATGCGATATTCGTGAATAAAATTTGTATTGCGAATATTCGTGAGCAACACTACCTGTGAACTGTTGCCGCCTTCCCTGACCATTTGCTTCGTCCGACTACGCCTTTGCCTGATCCTCTTGTACCTTGCCTTATCTCAGCAGCCAGAGAGGTTGAGTCGCTACTGGGAGGAACCACCTGGGGGTTACCTGCCGCAGCAATTCCATCCCGCTTTGCGGCGGGCTCTGGTGAAGACCAGTAACTCCTTAGACTTCGTTCCCCTGGTACGGCCCACGTCTTCACCTCACTGGCACAGCAGATCCACCACTAGCCTCCGCTACCTGCTACCAGCCCAGATCCTGACAATACCCTAAACAAAATGCACAACTTGCTCTCTATAGTAGATCCATCCGCATCATAACCCAAGAATAGAGCTTCCATTTATTTCCATGAAGCATTGTACGGTCTTCCATTTAGTAGATAACCTTTCAGTAGTGTGGGGTTAAAATGGATTTCAAGCAAAACTTTTAATCCTGCATACAATAGAAGGTTAACTTATAAAAGAAATTACTTATAAGAGTTACCAACCATAGAAGACATAGGAGTAAATGACACTTTATGATCATTTATTTATATTACTGTATATGTAATATTTCCTTTCTGCCACGACCACAGTGCTCTCTGCTGACACCTCTGTCCAATTTAGGAACTGTCCAGAGCAGCATAGGTTTGCAATGGGGATTTTCTCCTGCTCTGGACAGTTCCTGATACAGGCATCAGGTGTCAGCAGAGAGCACTGTGGACAAGGCAAAAAGAAATTCAAAAAGAAAAGAATTTCCTCTGTAGTATACAGCTGCTAAAAAGTACTGGAAGGGTACATATTTTTTTTAATAGAAGTCATTTACAAATCTGTTTAACTTTCTGGCACCAGTTGATTAAAAAAAAAAAAAAAAAAAATCCACCGAAGTACCCCTTTAACTGTAACACCTACAGTCTTTTTAAATGTAACACCTATGGTCTTGTTTTTCAAGAACAAAGCGTTAAGGTATCACTATGCTGATAGAGCCTCTGGAGCAGTGCTTCCCAACCGGGCATGCTGGGAGTTGTCGTTTTGCAACAGCTGGAGGCACCCTGGTTGGGAACCACTGCTCTGGTGGCATCTGGTCACTGTCAAGCAAGATCAGACCAGAGGCTCTATCAGTGTTGTATTGTCTTAAAGGGGTATTCCAGGCCAAAACTTTTTTTTTTAAATATCAACTGGCTCCAGAAAGTTAAACAGATTTGCAAATTACATCTATTAAAAAATCTTAATCCTTCCAATAGTTATTAGCTTCTGAAGTTGAGTTGCTGTTTTCTGTCTAACTGCTTTCTGATGACTCACGTCCCGGGACCTGTGCAGTTCCTATGGGGATATTCTCCCATCATGCACAGCTCCCGGGACGTGACATCATCATTGAGCAGTTAGACAGAAAACTTCAGAAGCTAATAACTATTGGAAGGATTAAGATATTTTAATAGAAGTAATTTACAAATCTGTTTAACTTTCCGGAGCCAGTTAATATATATAAAAAAAGGCTTTGCCTGGATAGCCCCTTTAAGCAACGTAACGATTTGTTCTTAAAAAACATTTGGGAAATCAAAGAAAGATTAAAGGGGTACTCCGGTGAAAACTTTTTTTTTATTTTTTAAATCAACTGGTGCCAGAAAGTTAAACAGATTTGTAAATTACTTTTATTACTTTTTTATTACTGTACTTATAAGCTGCTGAATACTACAGCGGAAATTATTTTCTTTTTGAAACACAGAGCTGTCTGCTGACATCATGAGCACAGTGCTCTCTGCTGACATCTCTGTCCATTTTAGGAACTGTCCAGGGCAGCATATGTTTGCTATGATGAGTTTCTCCAATTCTGGACAGTTCCTAAAATGGACAGAGATGTCAGCGGAGAGCACTGTGCTCATGATGTCGGCAGACAGCTCTGTGTTTCAAAAAGAAAAGAATTTCCACTGTAGTATTCAGCAGCTAATAAGTACAGGAAGGATTAAGATTTTTTTAATAGAAGTAATTTACAAATCTGTTTAACTTTCTGGCACCAAGTTGATAAAAAAAAAAAAGTTTTTCACCAGAGTACCCCTTTAAGGAGGACTTCTCGTGTGATCTGTGTTACCTTAACCTGTATTATGCCTTTGCCTGAAAGTCTAACCATCAAGTGTGACAGGACAATTTAAAGTGGACTTTGAGCATTCGTGTTGCATGTTGCACAAATCTGGTGTTTGTCAGTTGGTACAGGCAAGACACATTTCATATTTTAATACTTTTTAATAGCGACACTTCCGACGTGGAATCAAATTTCGCCAAAAGAATGAAGACCTTCATTTAGAGATGGGTCAAAGCTGATGTAGTCTGCTGGACAGAGGTGTCAGCAGAGAGCACTGTGGTCAGACAGAAAGGAAATTCAAAAAGAAAATAACTTCCTCTGGAACATAAAGCAGCTGACAAGTACTGGATGGATTAAGTCTTTTTAAATAGAAGTAATTTACAAATCTGTTTAACTTTCTGGCGCAAGTTGATTTAAGAAAAAAAAAAAATAAGTTTTCCAGAGGAGTTCCCCTTTAACTTTGTATTGAGGACAAAATAAATCTACTCTTAACTAGAATGGCTATAGCAATAAGGTAGATGGATAGGTGCTCCTGCTCGGGTGGCCAATGATACAATATGTTCAATCCCATCATTGCATTTAAACAGTTTGAGAAAGTAAGGAAACCCTGGCGTGAATATCCGCACACACACTTTTCTTCTACGGTCCTTAGATCTTCAAACCAGTATAAATATCCTCTGGAATTGTTCCTGCTCTTGGATACTACGATACACATTGTTGATTATAATATTGATACTTAAAGAGAACCAATCAGCAGATTTTAGCATATATAATGCTTGCCAATGCGTTATATATACTAAAATCGTTATCATCACCATCCCCGGGGAACGTTTTTGCTCCCACCCCCGGCTGCACCACAAGTAGTCCTCTGAGCGGGGACCCATCCTCTCATCTTGATTGACAGCTCACGTCACCGCTCTGCTCTGTCTGCTTAGGGAGCAGAGTGATGACACAAGCCGTCAATCAAGATGATGGGGTGGGGCCATGGCCAGAGCAATGGGGAGCAACAGGTGCTGGTAAGCAGAAGTCCCCGTCCAGGGGACTACTTGCGGGACGGCCGAAGGTGACTTTATAACTTAATCTTCACCCTCCCTTGGGGCAAAAACAGCCCACGGGGATGGTGAGGATAACAATTTTAGCATATATAAAGCTAAAGTCTGCTGATTGGTTCCCTTTAAGTGCAGTTGCATTTTAATGCATTTTTACAATCATGGGAGAAAGGGGATTGGGTAGTGGATCCAAGAGAGATCCAATATACCAGAGGTTTGTAGTTTTTATTTAATTTCTTATAAAAAATGGAATAAATGCCATGTGGGAGGCCTTGCATGTTTTGTTTCTATGTTGAAGGCTGCACAGAACTAAGCATGGCGGACTACAACTCGTACATGGGACAGGAATACTTTGTTCTACAAAATTACAAGCTACAATGGCGGTGTGGTGGTCAGTATTTTGCATCAATATTTCAAGCCAAAATAAGGAGTAGACCTAAACAAATAAAGAGGTGTAAATCTTTCCATTATAGTTTCCTCTGTTCATGTCACTCCCACAAGAGTTCTGGTTTACAAATAATGACCAAAGTATTGGCAGCGTCAAAGTGGCCTAAGGCTAACTGTAAATAAGACCAATGTGGATCGCTATTATTATCTCTTTATTCACTTCTGCAGTTTTCATCGTTTAGACAAACGAATATAGAAATGTAACTTGCAAAGCCACAAGTATGGATGTTATGCTATCAAAAGGGAGGAGAGCGCCACAATACTGCAACAGATTGAGAGGGCCATCATTCTTATGCTATATCATATGTAGATGTGCGCTTCTGTACTGTGGGAAATAGGAAACATACAATAGTAACATAACATTTAGTGACATGCCATGTACTGGTAATGGGGATGTATCACCCCTCTGTACAAGGTTAACAGAAAGGTAATGTATACACTGTATGTAAACGAGGACAAATGTACAGTTTTTTGGTAAAATGACCTGCATCCTGTACCGTTCTTCTCCCCCATGGATCTGATCACTTCCTGGTTTCCTGTGACCCTGCGGTTACCATGCAAAAGGGCACTCACTTTCCCACAACCCCCCTAGCTATCATACACTGTAGAACATTGGTCTGAAACTGTAGCCCTCCAGATGTTGCACAACTTCAACTCCCAGCATGCCCGGACATCTGTTGTCTTGTTTGTAAGATCTGGAGGACCACAGTTTCAGACCAGTGATGTAGAGACTAACAAGCAATGTACAGTTGAACTGAACATACCTCAGTGGGTGCTCTAAGGCTGGGTTCACACCATGTTTTGCTAAATTCGGATCCCATATACGGTTTCCTGACCGCAGGTCGACCACGTTTTTGCCTGCAATCGGGAAACCGCATACGGCCGAAAACGAAGCCGACCGGAGGCTGCGGTTCACTCCGATCGGCTCATAGACATACATTAAATACGGTTCCCGAATACGGCTGAGTGCGGGCGCCGCAATTAAGCCCCGCCCCCTCCTCCCAACCGTATACGGGAGCCGTATTTAACAAATCGTGGTGTGAACCCAGCCTTAGACGGTCATAACCAAGAGCTACAGGGTAAAACAAAGAAAACATATGGCCATTATAATGTTAATGTATCTCTCAAATAGAACATTTCAGAAATACCTGTACTTTGGAAATATGTTGAATTTTATTTAATGCATCAATTTAGACCTTTACACTAAAACCCCTTTAAAGGGGTACTCCACCCCTAGACATGTTATCCCCCATCCCAGCAGCTGGACCTGCCACGATCTCCGGGCCGGCACTGCGGTGTTATAAACACGGAAGCCTGGGGGTTCCGTGTTCATGATGTCATGCTACACCACATCCATTCATGTCTATGGGAGGGGGCATGACGTTTGTGCACTAGCTGTCATGCCCCATCCCATAGACATGAATGCAACGGGCATGGCGTGAAGTCACGAACACGGAAGCACCCAGAGATCAGCTGGACCCCCACGATTAGACATGCTATCCTCTATTCTTTGGATAGGGGATAACATGTCTAGGGATGGATTACCCCTTTAATGATATATGGATCCATAAGACTGATGCTATGGTCAGGTAGATGTTCAAAAACTGTATACTAAACCATACCAGTTCTAACCTATATTATATCCAAAGATAAATCTGTCTGTCTAACTATCTATCTATCTACAAATGCAAATCATAAAATGTTGCAGTATCTTGTAATCACTGGACTAATACGGCTACTCAAATTTATCTATCTACAAGAAAGAAATGAAGATGGAACAGCACAGGTGAGCAGGTGCAAGCAGTTA
The DNA here is from genome assembly GCF_029499605.1 of Hyla sarda. NCBI lineage: Eukaryota > Metazoa > Chordata > Amphibia > Anura > Hylidae > Hyla > Hyla sarda. The sequence goes on from NC_079193.1 coordinate 64,118,678, forward strand.
TGGCCCTGGTCAGAAGCCTCTTGATACATACAAAAAAGTTGAGTATTTGGGCATCCCACTACTAAAATGGAGACTGAGGGATTTGGAACACAGTGCGCAAGCGCGAGTGAGCCAGTGACGTGCCAGGACATGTGATCACGACACTCCTCCTCTGATTGGTGCATGATCTATCCCCTACACATGATGTCACAGACATGCGCATTATGCGCACACGCCAGGACTGTCGGCTTACAGTGTAATGATGCCTTGCTTATGCTGATACAGTCTCATAAGTACAGCTGACACCTGCACTTTATTGAGCATATTTTTATATTTAATTTGTTTTACAATATTGATGCTGCTGAATTTGAGTATTGTAGAAGTATCCTTACTTGCTGCACTTTAAATATGCTCTTTTCAATTTTTTGGATTTCAAATTTACCACTTTTTTTTATATAATTGCATTTTAAATTGTGATTAATTGATTTTTGGGTTGCACATGTTATATATCCCTGAATGGGTCACTTGTACTTATGCTTGAAAAAAGCTGCATGGGCAGCGGAAACTTTGCATTTTTTACACATGTTTGGTTTGGAATCAAATGTACTTTTTTCACCATTAGTGTGCTGCAGCAACTCAACTTCTTTGGATGTATCTATCTAGCCATCTATTCATCCATCCATCCATCCATCTATCTAGCCATCTATCCATCCATCCATCCATCTATCTAGCCATCTAGCCATCTATCCATCCATCTATCTAGCCATCTATCCATCCATCCATCCATCCATCTATCTAGCCATCTATCCATCCATCCATCCATCTATCTAGCCATCTATCCATCCATCCATCCATCTATCTAGCCATCTATCCATCCATCCATCCATCTATCTAGCCATCTATCCATCCATCCATCCATCCATCTATCTAGCCATCTATCCATCCATCCATCCATCTATCTATCTTGCATACTAATGGTCACCAACCTGTGGATGCCACATATTATGGAACACCGCACCACATGTGTATACACATGGGGGAGATTTTTCAATATTTCTTAGAGCGAGTTTTTTTTTTTTTTTGCCTATAGCAGCCAAAATTGCACAGGGGTTCTTATTAAAGGAAAATGGTCATCCCGTTCACCCACACTAAACCCAATACACTGGGTTATACTGCAGTGGAACAGGAGACCGATGCGGGGTCTCAAGCTAACATACGTACCTTCAGTCTGGCGCCCAGTCCCTCTGAAGATCCGCTTCTTTCTTTGGTGAATTGCGCACTGGAGGTGGGACGGCCGGGTTTATTTTAATATATTTGTGGTGCTGGTCACGTAAGTGCTTGTGCCTACTAAACGCTCATGTGACCAGCGCCAGATGACTATTCCTATTCACCCGGCCGTCCCACCTCCAGTGTGCAATTCGCCAAAGAAAGAAGCGGATCTTCAGAGGGACTGGGTGCCAGACTGAAGGTACGTATGTTAGTCAGATACCCCGCATCGGTCTCCTGTTCTGCTGCACTGTAACTAAGTGTATTGGGTTTAATGTGGGTGAACGGGTTGATCGTTTTCCTTTAAATAATGCATTGTAAATGTGAAACAGAAAATGTGGTCTAGATAAGGGGTGGTCTTCTCATAGAGCAGTTTCACTGCTGTATATATATATATATATATATATATATATATATATATATATATATATATATATATATGTAATGCATTAGTTATACAAACTATGAAAAAGCTTTTTCTTATATTGAGAAATAAATAATTCAGAAGAACTGCCTAGACATGACTGAGGCTCCGTCTTACAATGTATTCCTGTAGGGAAGTTACTTAGCTCTATTATACCGTACTTCAATTTTGTTTTCCAAAAATAATATTCATTAACAGGTTATTTGTTTTATCTCCTTCCAAAGTGATTGCATTGTGAATTGTCCCATTGTTCAAAACATATTCCATCATCCTTTTCATATGAATATTTGCATTTCTCAAAGTGACTCAAATAATAGGAGTACAAAAGACTTATGCTAATTTCAAAGGAAATTAATTTCATGTTTTAAGAAAATCATAATGAAGTTTAATAAACATCTCATAAAGCAGAAATCCAGACTGAATATGTGGAGATGGAAGGAGCTTTAGGTTCTGGATCAGAGAAATATATCGAGCCCAGGGGCAGACTGACAACACTCAGGGCCCCCGGACCAAAAAAGCAAGGGCCCCCTGCGATGCTCCACCACTGGTCACACTTCTGCCCCCATTCCACCCAAATCCCTCTACCACCCCTACACACAAAATAAGCTACATTTTATATATAAGAAACACTTTAATGTAGGTAAAATAATTTTCCATGACCAATAATACCAGTATACAAGGAGTAAATATATACCACCAATCAATAATTGGATAATACCGCCATACTGCACTGAATAAAACCACTATACACAGACCAGTATACTTGAAAGAAGAGATCGCAGACGGCACTCACGGAATCAGCAAGAAGTTTTATTCGGGATCGCTGGTCCACGCAACAAGAACGCCAGGTAAGTCGACCGGTTTCGCGCTACGCAGAGCGCTTACACGTGTAAGCACTCTGCGTAGCGCGAAACCGGTCGACTTACCTGGCGTTCTTGTTGCGTGGACCAGCGATCCCGATTAAAACTTCTTGCTGATTCCGTGAGTGCCGTCTGCGATCTCTTCTTTCAAGTTATCTACGCTTATGCTTATAGCGGACTGAGCACCGGATTTGTGGCATTTGGACCTGACGGTGCAGTGATCCAGTATACTCCGGCAGTATCGTGAGTGCGGCAGTGCCGACATTTCTCCTTCTCCATGTGTTTGACAGACCAGTATACTATACAGGATCTGTATACATTATAGGTGATTATATACAGGACCATATGGCGGTAGATATCAGCTGTACACAAGATGGGGGAGAACTATCAAAACCAGAGAAAAAGTTGCCCATAGCAACCAATCAAATCACTTTCATTTTGCAGAGGCCTTGTTAGAAATGAAAGAAGCGATCTGATTGGTTGCTATGGGCAACTGGGCAACTTTTCCTCTGGACAGGTTTTGATAAATCTCCCCCGATATGTATACTATATAAGTGATTACAGTTACATAAAGGGACTCACAATTACATATTTTCTGATCAGCGGCGTCCTCTTTCCATTTCTTCTCTGTCTGGATCAGACCGCCAAATTGATCTCATCTGCAGGACAAACATGTCAGACTCTGCATTTTTCCAGTGCCCTTCCCTCCTCTACACAATCTTCCCATTTATAGGCCCGCAAACTGTAATAATGCCCTCCTTGGTGCCCTGGGCAAGTAGGTAGGTAGCCAGGTAAATAGGTAGGTAGATCCAAAAGTCAGATATGTAGGTCGGTGACAAAAAAAAAAGTCCAAAGAAACAACACATCCACCCAGGATTAATGAAGAGTCTGTCGGTGCACGCAGTCATAGGAGGCTTGGTTAGGGACTCTAATTTCAATACAATAAAGAAAAACCGCAGCACACAAAAAGTGCAAAGTTTCGGTAGTCTCACACCACCATGGCTGAAGATGGTGGTGTGAAACTACTTTTTTTGCACTGAGACACATTTTGTGTGCTGTGGTTTTTCTCTATTGTAGGTCGGTGACTAGCTAGATACTTAAGCAGCCATATAGGAAGGCCAGATATGTGCATAGTTAGGTAGCCAGGTATGTAGGTTGGTAGCAAGATATGTAGGTAGGTAGTTAGGCAGCCAGGTATTTAGGTAGTTAGATAGCCAGGTATGTAGGTAAGTAGTTAGTCATCCATGTATAAAGTTAGGTAGCCAGGCAGTTAGTCAAGTATGTAGCCAGCACCCCCCTCCACCCAGTGGCGGATCCAGTGTCTAGTTTCGGGAGGGGCACTATCAGAGTATTTTGTGTTAGCGAACAGAAAATAAGGTGTTGCTTAAGAAAGTTACAGGCAGGTAATGTCCTCAGGAGGTAGTGGCCCCTAGTAGATCATACCCCCAGATAGTTAATGACCCCAGATAGGTAGTTATGCCCCCTGTGGCTAAATCTCCCATATAGCTGCCCCTGTATGAAAACCCCCTATGCAGGTAGTAGGTAGCCCTCCTATTAGTTTAATAGTTTGTCCCCATAGTAGCTAGGCAGGAACATAGTAGATAGTCCCTCACATTAGGTGTAAGCAGCTGAGTTTCCTCACATTAGGTGTAGGCAGCAGAGTTCCCCACAGTAGGTGTAGGCAGCAGAGTTCCCCCACGGTGGGTGTAGGCAGCAGAGTTTCCCCATGGTGGGTGTAGGCAGCAGAGTTCCCCCATTGTTGGTGTAGGCAGCAGAGTTCCCCCACAGTGGCTGTAGGCAGCAGAGTTCCCCTACAGTGGGTATAGGAAGCAGAGTTCCCCACATAGGCAGCCGGGTCCCCCCCACAGTGGGTGTAGGCAGCCGGGTCCCCCCACAGTAGGTGTAGGCAGCCGGGTCCCCCGACAGTAGGTGTAGGCAGCGGGGTCCCCTCTACAGTAGGTGTAAGCAGCGGGGTCCCCCCTGCAGTAGGTGTAAGCAGCTGGGTCCCCCAACAGTAGGTGTCAGCAGCGGGGTCCCCCCACAGTAGGTGTAGGCAGTGCGATCCCCCCACAGTAGGTGTAGGCAGCAGAGTTCCCCTACAGTGGGTATAGTAAGCAGAGTTCCCCACATAGGCAGCAGGGTCCCCCCACAGTAGGTGTAGGCAGTGCAGTCCCCCCACAGTAGGTGTAGGCAGCAGAGTTCCCCTACAGTGGGTATAGGAAGCAGAGTTCCCCACATAGGCAGCAGGGTCCCCCCACAGTAGGTGTAGGCAGCAGAGTTCCCCTACAGTGGGTATAGGAAGCAGAGTTCCCCACATAGGCAGCCGGGTCCCCCCCCACAGTGGGTGTAGGCAGCAGGGTTCCCCTACAGTAGGTGTAGGCAGCCGGGTCCCCCCACAGTAGGTGTAGGCAGCAGGGTCCCCCCACAGTAGGTGTAGGCAGTGCGGTCCCCCCACAGTAGGTGTAGGCAGTGAGGTTATCCCCACAGTAGGTGTAGGCAGCAGGGTCTCCCCAGAGTAGGTGTTGGCAGCAGAGTTTTTTTCCCCTCCCTCCCCAATCCCAGGTTGAAAAAAAAATGATGTGCTCACCTGATGTCCCACGCAGCGATCTTCTCCTCCGGAGCACAGCAGGGGCCGCATCTCCCTACCTCCACAGTGCAGGTGCCGATGAGTGACATCATTGGTGCCTGCACTTCGCAGCGGGGGCGTAGGTCACGTCTCCTCTGTGTAGGCGCAGACACGGCTCACAGGGAGGGGACGCCTTCTCATGTATATGCGTGTACAGCACATACAGGAGAAGGCAGCGCTGTCTGCTGGGGATCCGGGACAAGTGTCCTGGATCCTTAGGAGTGGCAGCAGCGGCGGGCCCTGTACCCGGCCGAGCCCTCTAACAACATCCGATCGGACCGGCCGGTCAGTCCGCCCCTGGTCGAGCCCATCCCTACAATGATACTATGCAAGGTAAACATTACAGGTAGGCTAAACACTGATCCTTATCTAGGCATGCTTGTATTTGTAGTTTCACATCATAATACTACATGATACCTATACATACAATATACTTCTGTGTAGACATGCAGCTACAGTACGTACTTCTGGGTAATACATTTGGCAGGGATATTCCACATGGTCGTTCAGAATATTGAGGGCCCATGTGGTGTGACCCTAGCCTTCTCTACTAAGGTGACACATCCTGGCTGCTGCAGAACCTCTTTTTGAAAAGGAGTGTCATGTAAAATAATAATTGACAGTACAAATCTCCTAATATACTCTGCTTCTTAGAATAGCGATCATCAGGAGAAGTCATTGGGTTCTCATAACAAATAATATACCGCTTAAGGGTACATTCACATGTGCATATTTTGCTGCAGATTTTTCGGAGCTAATTTTGCTATCGATTGGGATCTATATGTTGAAAATTCTGCTGCAGAAAATTTGCAGCAAAATATGTGCACGGTTAACATTTCAGGTAGGCTAAATACGGATCCTAATCTAGGCATGCTTGTATTTGTAGTTTCACACCACAACAACATTTTTACAAAATATGGAGCACAGTTTTAAAAAGTTGTAAACGTTCTTTGTCCCCCCGAGTACTACATACAGAAGCATAATCTCTACTAGAAGCAGCATTCTATAAAATGGCACCTAAAAGTAGTAGGAAGAGTAAGTTCACACTTTGGAAATACACACTATGGAAGTTCACGCTGTCAGAATCGGTGCTTAATATCAGGTGCCGTCCCACTGATCGCAGTACAGTTGTGGGCTGATCCTGCCAAAGAATGTTGAGATGGGCAAAGTTTCCAAAATTCGGTTTGATCCGGACATATTTGCGATGAATCACTATTAAAAACAGCTATTTCTGGCCTACAGAGAGCCTCTAAAGGGGTCTAGAACACTTTGCCTTGCCGTAACACGCATAGGGAGTGTGCTGGGGTAGTTGAATAATACTGTTATTCAGTATGACATGCAGATTACAGGAGTTGCGATTAGAATCATTGCCGCAGAGCAATCACTGGATTTCCCCAGTGCTGATCTGTATTGTCAGTAACACTGATTAGTGACCACACAGTGTCTGCTCTCTCTCTAGCCAGAACGAATGCGGGCTTGAGGTTAATGGATTTGCCGCCGTAAAGAACTGTATTGTCAGTAACGGTGATTAGTGCGCACACGCAGTCTCTGCTCTCTCAGCAAAAAGTCCAAAATGTCTTCTGCAATGGCTGCCGAATATGGCTGTGACATCACAGGGCTGGCTGCTGATATGCTGCATGCCCCCCTGTGATTAAGGGTGAACCCGCCTACCTGCCTTCCCAGAGTTCCCTGCCCCATGTCCTCACACATGTAGCAGCCATTTTAGCCCCCCCAGGCCCGCACAAAATGTAATGAATGAAGCGATTCGTTACCATAAAGCGTGAGGAAATTCAGATTTGTTCAGAATCTAAGTTTTCATGAAATTCTGAACGAATTCGACTACATCAGCTTTGATTTGCCCATCTCTAAATAAATGTCTTCATCCTTTTGGTGAAATTTGATTCGCTATAAAAAAGTATTAAAATTTGAAATGTGTCTTGCCTGTACCAACTGACAAACACCAGGTGTGTGCAACATGCAACACGAATGCTCAAAGTCCACTTTAAATTGTCCTGTCACACTTGATGGTTAGACTTTAAGGCAAAGGCATAATACAGGTTAAGGTAACACAGATCACACGAGAAGTCCTCCTTAAAGGAGTACTCCGGTGAAAAACTTTTTTTTTTTTTTAAATCAACTGGTTCCAGAAAGTTAAACAGATTTGTAAATTTCTTCTATTAAAAAATCTTAATCCGTCCTGTACTTATTAGCTGCTGAATACTACAGCGGAAATTCTTTCCTTTTTGAAACACAGAGCTGTCTGCTGACATCATGAGCACAGTGCTCTCTGCTGACATCTCTGTCCATTTTAGGAACTGTCCAGAATTGGAGAAAATCCCCATAGAAAACATATGCTGTTCTGGACCGTTCCTAAAATGGACAGAGATGTCAGCAGAGAGCACTGTGCACATGATGTCAGCAGAGAGCTCTGTGTTTCAAAAAGAAAAGAATTTACACTGTAGTATTCAGCAGCTAATAAGTACAGGAAGGATTAAGATTTTTTTTAATAGAAATAATTAACAAATCTGTTCGACTTTCTGGCACCAGTTGATTTAAAAAAAAAAAAAAAGAAGTTTTTCACCGGAGTACCCCTTTAATCTTTCTTTGATTTCCCAAATATTGTTCAAGAACAAATCATTACGTTTCTTAAGACAATACAAAGCTGATAGAGCCTCCGGTCTTGCTTGACCGTAACCAGATGCCACCAAAGCAGTGTTTCCCAACCAGGGTGCCTCCAGCTGTTGCAAAACTACAACTCCCAGCATGCCCGGACAGCCTTCGGCTGTCCGGGCATGCTGGGAGTTGTAGTTTTGCTACAGCTGGAGGCACCCTGGTTGGGAAGCACTGCTCCAGAGGCTCTATCTGCATAGTAATACCTTAACGCTTTGTTCTCATAAAATAAAAGACCATAGGTGTTACATTTGAAAAGACTGTAGGTGTTACAGTTAAAGGAGTACTGCGGTGGAAATTTATTTATTTCTTTTTTAAATGAACTGGTGCCAAAAAGTTAAACAGATTTGTAAATGACTTCTATTAAAAAATATTTACCCTTCCAGTACTTTTTAGCAGCTGTATACTACAGTGGAAATTCTTTTCTTTTTGAATTTCTTTTTTGTCTTGTCCAGAGTGCTCTCTGCTGACACCTGATGCCCGTATCAGGAACTGTCCAGAGAAGGAGAAAATCCCCATTGCAAACCTATGCTGCTCTGGACAGTTCCTGACACGGACAGAGGTGTCAGCAGAGAGCACTGTGGACAAGACAAAAAAAGAAATTCAAAAAGAAAAGAATTTCCTCCGTAGCATACAGCTGCTAAAAAGTACTGAAAGGGTAGAGATTTTTTTTATTAGAAGTAATATACAAATCTGTTTAACTTTCTGGCACCAGTTCATTTAAAAAAAATAAAATAAATGTTTTCCCCAGGAGTACCCTTTTAAGGCTATGTTAACACGGCAAAGTTTTCGCATGGATTTCTGCAATGACATCCGCATGCAAATTCTGCATGTGTTTCAAGCCAATTCCCTTCAATGGGATTCCGCAGTCCTATTCAGACAGTAGAATTTTTGCTGCAGATGTCACATTTCGCGTTCCACAAAACTATAAGTCATGTCTTATATTTTTGTGGAATTTGGAAGCCTATTGAAGTCAAGGTTTTTTTTTTTTTCAAATGCAGATTTGGAGCTAATTCCGTGCGCAAAATTTAACAATGAATACAGGCATTTTTTTTAAACATGCACTGTGTATTCTTGAGGAAATTCCGCATTAATTATGCATGAATTCAGCTGAAATTCCGCATGGGAATTGAAAGATGTGGAATTCCAGCCAAATTAATGCAGTCACGGAATTCACGATTCTATGCAGAATTTCTGCAGTGTGAACATGGCCTAAGACCATTGTATTACACATTTGCCCGAAAGCCTATTCTAACCTGTGGACACCTGTATCAACATTAGCAAAGTCTACATGGTCTATCCTATGCTGATCAGCATATAATTGTATTTATTTATCTGTCTTATTTTTTTGTCTTTTCTCAATTGTATAAGACATTGTACGTCACAGCTTCTGCTGGAACTCGTCACATTATTCTTCTTTTACTATTAATACTCATTCTACGATGTATTATTTTATTGCACAATGTAATATTTACCCTGAAACTTAATAAAAATATTTTGAAAAAAAAAAAAAATTATGAAATGCAAACCAGCATAAGAGCAAACAAAGTTTCAGGTAAACCTTGTGTAGTCTACTGAAGCCGATGGCTACACCCTGGGTGCTCCCTTATCCTGTATAAGGGCAGGGTCACAGAGTATTTTACACTGCAGATGCGCCAATTGCAGTCACAGAGGGACTGCAGATTGAGCTCCCCACTGCAGCTTTGTGTGTCTGCTCATAGCGGTGGATCTTTAGCTGCAGAAATTAGCTGCTCCGAGCGGACACACAGGGCTACCCGGCCACAACTGGGAGCTCGCTCTGCAGTCCCTCTGTGACTGCGCCTCATGTGACCTTGCTCTTAGTCTGAATACCTTTCTGATGGATTTCCAACATATATCAGTGTCAGAAACATAAACCTGATGTAAATGGGCCCCTAATACAGGGATAAACTTGTAACAAATGGCGTAATAGGAATAAAACTGTTTACTTGTTGCTTCCTATAAATTCCAGCCCATGTTTATCTAGATGATCATTAAAATAAAAGTTGTAATTATAATGTTTTTCTCAATAATTAGCCGCACAACGCGCAGCCCTCAGTCATGCAGAAGCTAAACCGTACAGTCTGTGAAGTAAACATGAGAAATTTCTTCTTTGATGAAAACAACTTTCATCTTAACTGTGCATCGACCTGCAGAGGATGACAATTAGAAGCATAGGACTTTTAATAGGGAAATTGAGACAAATTGAGCATAGAGGGCATTTCGAGCAGAACTAATCTGATTAAACCATCCATAAACCAACATAAAATGCCACCTTTGTGTCACTCTAAATTCTACCAAAATACAGTAATTTTAAGCTTTAAAAATGGTAAGCAGCGATTGGCCTTCATTTTAAAATTATAACAGGAGTTAAAGTTGTGAATAAATAGATATAGTAATAATTGAAAGAATAATTTAAAGGGGTTGTGCGCTGCCCTGCAGTTCGTAGCTCCGCTCACAGCATCCGGAAGTTAATTACTCCGAACGCTGTGTGCGGGCTTCTGTGTTCGCGGCCGGTGGGCGTGACGTCACACCGGGCCCCTTCGTGACGTCTCGCCCGCCCCCTCGTGACATCTCGCCCGCCCCCTCAATGAAAGTCTACGGGAAGGGGGCATGACAGCGGTCGCCCCCGCTACCCATAGACTTTCATTGAGGGGGCGGACGTGACGTCACGAGGGGGCGAGCGAGATGTCACGCCCGGCCCCTTCGTGACGTCTCGCCTGCCCGCTCGTGATGGCCCCTTCGTGACGTCTCGCCTGCCCGCTCGTGACAGCGGTCGCGCCTCCTTGCCATAGACTTTCGTTGAGGGGGCAGGCGAGACGTCACGAGGGGGCGGGCGAGACGTCACGAAGGGGCCGGGCGTGACGTCGCGCCCGCCGACCGCGAACACGGAAGCCCGCACACAGCGTTCGGAGTAATGAACTTCCGGACGCTGTGAGCGAAGCTCCGAACTGCAGGGCAACGCACAACCCCTTTAAACACAACCAAATTGTGCAGGTATTGTAGTTATCTTAGAAAATGCACAGACTTTTCATATAATTATATAAAAATTTTAAAAAAAGGAAAACAAATCCGTAAAGAGTGTCACGAACCTCTGGATTCGTTATTACTGCCGTCAACAGCAAGTTTATGTAAAAACATAACGCATTTTAAAGCTTAGAAGCCTCTTTATCAGGTGAGAATTGACAATGACATACAGAGCATGTTAAACAAACATATTTTCTGGTAGAAATCATGTGATGACCAGCACTTATAAGAACTTTATCTTTTTTGGAAGTTCTTTATAACATCACAGGATGACGGCTATCATGGTAAAGACAACAACTGCTCAGATAAACATGTTTCGAGTCACGTGGCTCTTAGTCGTAATTATGAGGAATACAATGATTATGACTAAGAATTGTGACTCTAAATAAGTTTATTTTAGCGTTACCCATTTTTATCAAGATTGCCCTCATGTTGTGATGTTTTAATGAATTTCCAATTAAGAAGAAATATTCTTATATCTGCTGCCAATTGCATAATTTCTATTTGGAGTGGAGTATGGGCCACGCACTAAGCCGCAGTGAGCTGACCAACCTTTTCGTATTTTATGATAATTGGTCAATGTTGTAGTTTGTTTATTTAACAGATAATAAATAAACAAATAAACAAAAAAATTGTCTTCTCAAGGCAGTCAAAACTCCAACATAGCCTCATTGTTATGAGTAATTGCTTTACTTAGGAATAGCTGATATATATTTTACTTATTAAAAGTCTCTGATAATGTGTTAGAATAAATGAGGCCTAAACAATAAGAACCAAGCTGACTCTCCATGATTGTTTGCAAACATACAAGGAAACGTCCCCACCCCGAGGCTGTAACATATGTATCTCATAAGCTTCTTCTGGTACCATATCACAAAAATACAGGATGGAGTTGAACCATCGCTTACCGGTTTAATTAACTGTGAAACTTATTTCCATTGATCATTTCCCACTGTTATCAACCGGCGAATGTTCTAGGATAAAGATTGTCCTTAATTACATAAATTAATGATGTACGCTGGAAAACTCATTTACATGAATGAGCAATTATAATTATAAGACTTATATTGAGTTTTCATTAGAAGAAAAAGGTTTTATGCAAACTTTCACTTACATAATTATAATTAAGGTGCACGTTTACCAAGTAAAGGTTTTCTTTAGCATATGGCAAAATGGGGGAAGGTCCGGATGTTGAGTCTCCAGTGGATGAAACCAACAAGTATCACTATTGATGCCAATTTGGTGAAGGCTCCTTTTTGCCCTTATTTGGTTTTGTGACTGGATTAAAAACCGTGGTATACAACGGTTTTAGGTCCGGTCACAAAACCGCATATGGGGAAAAAATGAGCTAAGCTCACTATCTGACTGCAGTCGGCTCATTCAAATGAATGAGATGGGGACCTGTTCGGGCTGGGACATGGGAGCACCCAGTTTTCCCATCTCCCAGCCGGATCCAGTCCCCATATGTAATAAATGTGTTGTCAATGCACCCTCAAACAGTTTAATGGAAGCCTAATAGGTTCATTGGAATACGTTATCCTGCCAATATTCATGCACAGTCTCCCTTTCCCTAGTCAGAGCTTTCTGTAAGCAATTGAAAGGCCATAATTCTATCTTAATGGGAAAAAATATTTTTAGAAAGTTATTCACCATATATATATACAAACAAGCTCTACTGATTTATATGGTGCCAGAGCCTAGTGGAGCAGATTTACTACTGTACTTCTGCCATTTTTTTTTTTGCATAATTCCTCTGATACATTTGGACACGTCAAGAAAAGTTCCATAGGGGCTTCACACCAGGGCTGGTTATAGGTTTATAAGGGTTATTGGGCCACCTCACGCTTGGCTTCACTGATGTAGAGAATATTTACCCAGATCACAAAGTTCAGTGAGCCCAGCCAATGGGCCCGTTGTACCAGGGCCTGGTGCAGTCTCTAGCCCCTGCTTTATTATTCTATATCTATTTGTTTTCTTCATATTACAGTGTTCTTAATTTTTTTTATAATGATACCTACCGTATATACTCGAGTATAAGCCCAGTTTTTCAGCAAAATTTTTTGTGCTAAAAACGCCCCCCTCGGCTTTTACTCGAGTGAACGTCCCTGTGTGTCATCAAGGCAAAGTCACTAGTCCAGGGCAGGCCCGGAGCGCGGAGAAGAGGGCCCCCTGGTGAAAATGGACAGCCCGGAACGACTAACCCTCCCCACTGAATGGTCCCTGCAGCATAGATGGCCCGGACCATCTCACCCTTCCTTCCCACCGAGGGGAGATGAGTAGAAAACAAAAGGGGGGGTCTGGATGATGACGAAGGCCGCAGTGGTCTTCAACCTGTGGACCTCCAGAGGTTTCAAAACTACAACTCCCAGCATGCCCGGACAGCCGATGGCTGTCCGGGCATGCTGGGAGTTGTAGTTTTGCAACATCTGGAGGTCCGCAGGTTGAAGACCACTGATGAAGGGATTGACAGGCGGTGATGATGAAGGGGGGGGGGGGATGATGACGGGGTCTGGATGATGACATGGGGGGATGATGTATTTCCCACCCTAGGCTTATAGTCGAGTCAATAACTTTTCCTGGGTTTTTGGGGTAAAATTAGGGGCCTCGTCTTATATTCGGGTCGGCTTATACTCGAGTATATATACGGTAATTAGAAATTTCAAAGTTTTTATGTCCTATCATTTACGTCACAACTGCAGATGCATTATTTCCATTAACACTAGTGTCAAGATGTAACAAATGACAGAGACCAATTATACATCATCCAATCATTTCGACAGCTCATCACATACTGCTCTATATCAATATAGATTTTAGAGAGTATTGTTTTAGAGCCTTTTAGTCACCATCGTTATTATTTTTGATGCATTATACCGCCATGTTGTCCTTACAAGCAGTAATTATTCTGCTGTTATCAGCTCTATGTTTGCCTGCTTTGCTTCAGACATTACTCATATAAGGAACTTGCATTAGCTGATATTGATCTTTTGTCTATCAGATGATCAATACGGCCTGCTTATTGAAAATGGCAGTAACATATAACCTGGACCATTCAATAAGTAGGACCTTTGCCATACAGTCTGCACAAACCTTGAACTTCTTTATCTCAAGGGTAGTGAGTGATGTTAACCCCAAATGTCCCTTCTGTATCTCGCACATATTTTTCAAATGAAGCTTTTCCCATACACAAAGCCAAGGGATGAGACTAGAGATGAGCGAACTTACAGTAAATTCAATTTGTCACGAACTTCTCGGCTCGTCAATTTATGACTTTTCCTGCATAAATTAGTTCAGCTTTCCGATGATCCGGTAGGCTGGAAAAGGTGGATACAGTCCTAGGAGACTCTTTCCTAGGACTGTATACACCTTTTCCAGCCCACCGGAGCACCTGAAAGCTGAACTAATTTATGCAGAATAAGTCATCAACTGCCGAGCCGAGAAGTTCGTGACAAATTGAATTTACTGTAAGTTCGCTCATCTCTAGATGAGACCTCTGAAGTCATCTAGCAAACCTATTGTACTTCAGCTAGAATACTCTCAGATGGGTAGGAGCTGAAGAATCTGCACTTTGCTGCCATATCTAGAGGTATAGTATGAATGTGCACACTCCAGGAGTTTGTGAGCAATGCATGTGTTATTTGATAAACCAAAGAGGTATGTTTCCAAATGCTCATAAACAGAAATAAATGAACATCTAGAGATTTGTTTCGGGTTGGATTTAGTGAATACAGCCTTAAGAATCTTAATCATACATCTACAGAACTTGTGATAGTTGTCCCTTAACCCCTTAAGGACGCAGTTCATTTGGGCCTTAAGGACGCAGACAATTTTATTTTTACGTTTTCGTTTTTTTCCTCCTCGCCATCAAAAAATCATAACTCTTTTATATTTTCATCCACAGACTAGTATGAGGACTTGTTTTTTTGCACGACCAGTTGTCCGTTGTAATGCCATCACTCACTTTACCATAAAATGTATGGCGCAACCAAAAAAATACTATTTGTGTGGGGGAAATTAAAAAGAAAACCACAATTTTGCTAATTTTGGAAGGTTTCGTTTTTACGCCGTACCATTTACGGTAAAAATTAAATGTGTTCTTTATTCTTTGGGTCAATACGATTAAAATGATACCCCTGATTATACACTTTTCTATTACTTTTGCGCTTAAAAAAAATCACAAACTTTTTAACCAAATTAGTACGTTTAAGATCCCCTATGTTGAAGACCTATAACTTTTAAATTTTTCCATATAAGCGGCGGTATGAGGGTCATTTTTTGTGCCGTAATCTGTACTTTTTATTGATACCATATTTGCTTATATAAAACTTTTAATACATTTTTTACAATTTTTTTTTTTTGGGAATAAAAATGTTTTTTTTTTTTTTCGTTCACCGTACGGTATCATTAACATTTTATTTTAATAGTTCAAGATATTTACGCACGCGGAGATACCAAATATGTATATAAAATATTTTTTTAACACTTTTTGGGGGTGAAATAGGGAAAATGGACAATGGGACAATTAATGTTTTTATTGGGGAGGGGGTTTTTCACTTTTTTTTGACTTTTTTTTTTTACTTTTTTTACTTTTTTTTTTTACACTCTTATAGTCCCCATAGGGGACTATTTAAAGCAATCACTTGATTGCTAATCCTGTTCAGTGCTATGTATAGGACACATCACTGATCAGGGTTATCGGTGATCTTCTGCTCTGGTCTGCGGGAAGGCAGATCAGAGCAGAAGACTCCCGGAAGGCAGCGGAGGCAGGTGAGGGGACCTCCGTCTGCCGTTCTGGATGATCGGATCGCCGCGGCAGCGCTGTGGGCGATCCGATCATCCATTTAAGTGACCGCGATGCTGCAGATGCCGTGACCTGTATTGATCATGGCATCTGAGGGGTTAATGGCAGACATCCGCGGGATCGCGGATGTCCGCCATTACCGGCGGGTCCCTGGCTGCGATCAAAAGCCGGGACCTGCCGCGCATGATCTGGGCATCGCTCCGATGCCCGCGGTTATGCTTAGGACGTAAATGTACTTCCTGGTGCGTTAAGTACCACCTCGCCAGGACGTACATTTACGTCCTTTGTCATTAAGGGGTTAAAGGGGTACTCTGTCCCTAAACATCTTACCCCCTATCCTAAGTATAGGGGATAAAATGTCTGATCGTGGGGGTCCTGCCACTGGGGACCCCCATGATCTCCCTACTGCACCCGGCATTCATTTAGAGACTAGTGAAGTCACAGCATCGCTGGAGACTTGCGACATCACGGCCCTGCCCCCTGCAAGTCTTGCACTGAAAGATGCCACGAGCGGGGCGTGACAGTGACGTCATGAGCCTCCGCTCCACAATGCCAGTCATCCAGCACGGAGCGAAGTTTGCTCACGAGAGGCGGGACATCTCGCGATCAGACATCTTATCAACAATCCTTTGGATAGGGGATAAGATGTCTAGGGGCAGAGTACCCCTTTAAGAATCCATAATCTTAAAGGATCTCCTTTAGCAAAAAAAGAGAGAATCATGCATCATGTACTGCTTTAGAGTTCCCTGCCATGCTCATTTCCAATCTAATGATACCTTAATCTACACTACATGATCAATTTGCAACAAACCCGCTATCTAACAAAGAGTGCAAACTCTGTCCAATTAGGTAGCCACAGCTGACATTATATGCCGATAGTCAATGGGGCTGCTGCGCACACCAAGCATTGTTACAAGGATTTAGCCGAAAATCTATCAATAGATCTTTCTAGCAGAAGAATTCACACTGACTCCGAAGGTTATAGTTAAACATGATGTACTATGAGGAACGGTATATCAGTCACCAAGAAGAGTCCGTCAGGCCACCTGGAAAAACTTTGGATTATTTTCAAATTCTATATTTACTAGAATATGAAATGTTCATGAATCATTATTTAATTCAGTCTGAAGCCCAGTACATACAAAAAATATAAGTATAGTAATGCATTTGTAAACAAAATTACAGAAGTTTCCATATGAAACCATTGTGTTTCTTTTTGAACACATGAGGAAATACAATAGCTACATGATGCCTCCTCCTTCTACACATTGTAGTCCAGTGGTCTTCAACCTGCAGACCTCCAGATGTTGCAAAACTAAAACTCTCAGCATGCCCGGACAGCCGTTTGCTGTCCGGGCATGCTGGGAGTTGTAGTTTTGCAACATCTGGAGGTCCGCAGGTTGGAAACCACTGTTGTAGTCAATAGTAAGAACACTACATGGTGGGTTACGTCTTCGACCCTTTCTGCATTGATCTATCTACAGCGCTGCGGAATCTGTAGGCGATATATAAATAAGATAAATAAATCTATCTATCTACCTATCTATCTACCTACCTATCTATCTACCTATCTATCTATCTACCTATCTATCTGTATCTCATATCTATCAATCTATCTCTCAATCTATCTATCTATCTATCTTTATCAACATCTATCTATTTATTTATCAATGATCTATCTACCTATCTATCTGTCTCTCCATATCTGTCTGTCTATCTATCTCTCATATCTACCAATCTATCTATCTTAATTTATTCATCTATTATCTATCTATCAATCTTCATTTATCTATTATCTATCTATCTATATATCTTTATTTATCTATTATCTATCTATCTATCTATCTTTATTTATCTATTATCTATCTATCTATCTATCTATCTATATATCTTTATTTATCTATTATCTATCTATCATCATATCATATATTTCCATAGGAAACTCACTTATTGTCCTGCCCCACAGGTGTGGACCCACTGTGCCACAAGTGGCTTCAGGCCAAACTTGCAGAGTGGGGCAGGCAGATGCAATAGAGCCATCAGACGCAGCAGAGCTGAATAGGTGACTTTAGCAGGCAGGTGCTGTATCAACAGCAGAGCAGGAAAGCTCAGGTTCAGCAAACTGGAACACTGGAATACACAGGGGCGGATCCAGAGTCTAGTCTCGGGAGGGGCACTATTAGAGTATCAGGCGCTGGTCGACACGCCCCCTCCCATAGACCTGCATTGAGGTGGTGTGGTGTGACATCACAAGGGGCGTGGCTATGACATCACAACCCCCGCAGCCTGCACCCAGGGTTTGGAACAAAATGTTCAGAACGCTGGGACAGTGGAGCACCCCTTTAAGTATGCAGCATAGTGCCCCCACACTAGGTAGGCCGCATAGTTTCCAGTTCCCCCACACTAGGTAGACAGCATAGTTCCCCCACATTAGGTTGTAGTTCCCCCACATTAGGTTGTAGTTCCCCCACACTAGGTAGACAGCATAGTTCCCCCACATTAGGTTGTAGTCCCCCCCCATTAGGTTGGCAGTATAGTTCCCCCACATTAGGTTGTAGTTCCCCCACATTAGGCTGGCAGTATAGTTCCCCCACATTAGGTTGTAGTTCCCCCACATTAGGTTGGCAGTATGTTCCCCCACATTAGGTTGTAGTTCCCCCCCCATTAGGTTGGCAGTATAGTCCTCCTACATTAGGTTGGCAGTATAGTTCCCCCACATTAAGTTTGCAGTATAGTTCCCCCACATTTAGTTTGCAGTATAGTTCCCCCACATTAGGTTGGCAGTATAGTTCCCCCACATTAGGTTGTAGTTCCCCCACATTAGGTTGGCAGTATAGTTCCCCCACATTAGGTTGTAGTTCCCCCACATTAGGTTGGCAGTATAGTTCCCCCACATTAGGTTGTAGTTCCCCCACATTAGGTTGGCAGTATGTTCCCCCACATTAGGTTGTAGTTCCCCCCCCCCCCATTAGGTTGGCAGTATAGTCCTCCTACATTAGGTTGGCAGTATAGTTCCCCCACATTTAGTTTCTAGTATAGTTCCCCCACATTAGGTTGGCAGTATAGTTCCCCCACATTAGGTTGTAGTTCCCCCACATTAGGTTGGCAGTATAGTTGTGATGCCCACAGTGCAGCAGGTTGCAGGAAATAATTTCCAGCATATTAATCAAATATACCAATTGTCACAGAATGGGAAAGTGCTAAATAAGTTTTTACCATTTAAAACTACAGCTCCCAGTATGACCTAAGTAGTGGTAAGGGGATGCTGGGAGTTGTTGTTTCACCCATGAAAACTGCAAAACTTACAAGTGACTACAGCTCTGAAGGGACTTAGTGAGGAGAATGCACAATGACATCAGTGATTACAGGTGACGTCTTCTCTATAGTGAGGAGAATACACAATGATATCAGTGACTACAGGTGACGTCTTCTCTATAGTGAGGAGAATGTACAATGATATCAGTGACTACAGGTGACGTCTTCTCTATAGTGAGGAGAATACACAATGATATCAGTGATTACAGGTGACGTCTTCTCTATAGTAAGGAGAATACACAATGATATCAGTGACTACAGGTGACATCTTCTCTATAGTGAGGAGAATACACAATGATATCAGTGATTACAGGTGACATCTTCTCTATAGTGAGGAGAATACACAATGATATCAGTGATTACAGGTGACATCTCTATAGTGAGGAGAGTACACAATGATATCAGTGATTACAGGTGACATCTTCTCTATAGTGAGGAGAATACACAATGATATCAGTGACTACAGGTGACAGCTTTGATGGTACATACCGCTGTGACTTTGTCAGCTAAATCTTCTCTCTGCAGAAAATGACACCCAGATGGCTCCTTAATTTGTCAGCGGATTCTGATCCTCTATATGAAAACAATAATTATTATAATATTGCTAAACACCGTATCCTCTGAATACCCCACACTGCACCCTCTAAATATAATACTACCACACACTGTACCCTCTGAATATAATACTACCACACACACTGCGCTCTCTGAATATAATACTACCACACACTGCACTCTCTGAATATAAAACTACCACACACTGTGCTCTCTGAATATAATACTACCACACTGCGCTCTCTGAATATAATATTGCCACATACTGCGCTCTCTGAATATAATACTGCCACATACTGCGCTCTCTGAATATAATACTACCACATACTGCGCTCTCTGAATATAATACTACCACATACTGCGCTCTTTGAATATAATACTACCACATACTGCGCTCTCTGAATATAATACTGCCACATACTGTGCTCTCTGAATATAATACTGCCACATACTGCGCTCTCTGAATATAATACTATCACACACTGTACCCTCTGAATATAATACTGCCACATACTGCGCTCTCTAAATATAATACTACCACACACTGCACTCTCTGAATATAATACTACCACACATTGCACCATCTGAATATAATACTACCACACTGCACTCTCTGAATATAATACTACCACACTGCGCTCTCTGAATATAATACTACCACATACTGCGCTCCCTGAATATAATACTGCCACATACTGCGTTCTCTGACTATAATACTACCACATACTGTACAATCTGAATATAACCTTGCCATGCAGTGCACCCTTTGTAATGTATTGTGGCCCATAAAAATCGTACCAACCCTGAAATTCCTTTATAATATACACCATGGGGGAGATTTATCAAAACCTGTCCAGAAGAAAAGTTACCCAGTTGCCCATAGCAACCAATCATCTCACTGCTTTCATTTTTAACAAGGCCTCTGCAAAATGAAAGAAGCGATCTGATTGGTTGCTATGGGCAACTGGGCAACTTTTCCTCTACACAGGTTTTGATAAATCTCCCCCCATACCTCTAAAATGCAAAACACTCTGTGCCTTCACATATAGTAATAATGCCCCATCCTGTGCCCCCACATATAATAATTATGGCACCTCCTGCGCCCCCCACATATTAATAATGTCCGTCCTGTCCCCCCCACATAATAAAAATGCCCTCTGTCCTGTGCCCCTCACAAATAATGCCTCCTGTCTTGTGCCCCTTACATATAATGCCCCCTGTGCTGTGTCCCTTACATATAATACCCCCGTCATGCTCCCCTAACATTTAATGCCCCCTGTGCTATGTCCCTCATATAATGCTCTCATGTGCCCCTCACATATACTGTCCTCTGTCCTGTGCCCCTCACATATAATGCCCCCTGTCCTGTGCCCCTAACATATAATGCCCCCTGTGACGTGCCCCTCACATATAATGCCCATGTGACGTGCCCCTCACATATGATGCCCCCTGTCCTGCCCGACAGGGGGCATCATATGTGAGGGGCACATGACTGGAGCATTATATCTGAAGGGCACATGATGATGATGGGGGCATTATATGTGAGGGGCACAGCACAGGGGGCATTATTTGTGAAGAGCACATGACAGGGGACCCCCTGTCATGTGCTCTTCATATATAATGCCCCCCTGTCAAGGGCACCTCACATCAAATGTATCCTTTTTTGTGCCCCCTACATTTTTTAATTGCCCCCTGAGCCCACCCAGTGCCATATAGATATGCCAACCAGTAAAAAAAAAAATACATACACTTATATTACGTTCCCGCGCTGTGCAGCTCTCTTCTTACTTGCAAAGACTGTGCAGACTGGTGAGCGGCGAGCCGCGGCGACGGGATCTTCAGGCGCCGGCGCGATAATGTGACGTCATCGCGCCGGCCTGCCATTGATCGCCAGCGGCGAGAAAGGTAAATTAATAAGTGAATGGTGGAGCGGGAGTGACAGCTCCCGCTCCACCATGTTAGAAATCGGGGGGCAGAAATCTCGGGGGGGGGGGGGGGGGGGCAATTGCCCCATTGCCCCCCCCCCCCCTGGATCCGCCACTGGGAACACAGCAAATACTGGAACACGACAGACAGCAGATACTGTAACACGGCAGACAGCAGATACTGGAACACGGCAGACAGCAAATACTGGAACACGGCAGACAGCAGATACTGGAACACGACAGACAGCAGATACTGGAACTTGACAGACAGCAGATACTGGAACACGACAGACAGCAGATACTGTAACACGACAGACAGCAGATACTGTAACACGACAGACAGGGACCTTTGCTGTAGTAAACTACAATGTTGCTCAGGCACCACAGGAAGGGAGGAGTGCTCTTTTATAGGTGGTGCCTGGCAGAAATTGGCTAGGAATCCAATAGGGAGTGCACAGTGGCCCTATAAGTCTCAGCCAGTGATCGCGCGCAGCCCCTAGAGGACAGAGGAGAAACAGCAGCTATGGCAGCAGCAGGACAGGCGGCCTGATGTAAGTAAGAGATAGGATACACAGTACGCCGAAGGTTTTCTACCACCGGCATTACACTCATAAATTCATACGGGCAGAGGCATAGATAACATGGAAGCTTCATGTGCTTAGTGCCAGGGAAAACACCAACAAGCCCCTCTGCCTTGGCGATGGTATTTAGATAGCGGGCTGTATGTTTGCTCTGCTATATCTGTTGTATATGTGTGTAACACACAAGACCTTTAGGGCTCTATAGAGACACAGAAAATGTATAATTCATCTTTCAATATAACTTTTTTCTATAGGTCATTGACCAAACAACATATTATCTATGACTGAGAGCTGTCTGTAACACGTACTCTGCATACAGAAGCTCTATAATCCACAATATAAATGTCACATACCTTTCCTTTCATGCTTATTACTACTATATTAGGGAAAACAAATAAACCATATTTCAACTTCCAGGGATATAGCTAAAAGATTTGCAAGCCACTGACTGAGTAATTTAAATCCTGTCCTTGGAGAGGCCGACGTCTCCTCCGCTCGAGCCCGGGCTAGTAATTATCAGAGAGTGAATTAGAAGCTAGACTTCCCTCATGAGGCAATATTCATAATATAGTGAGGAAAAGATCAGAATCAATGCGGAGACCTACAACAACCATAATACTTGTTGCACCTCAGTATAATAATCACTTACAGTATCTTACATTAGTGAGTCCACCCCTCACATTATATATACAGTATCTCCCATAAGTGAGTCCACCCCTCACATTATATATACAGTATCTCCCATAAGTGAGTCCACCCCTCACATTATATGCAGTATCTCCCATAAGTGAGTCCACCCCTCACATTATATATACAGTATGTCCCATAAGTGACTCCACCCCTCACATTATATATACAGTATCTCCCATAAGTGACTCCACCCCTCACATTATATATACAGTATCTCCCATAAGTGACTCCACCCCTCACATTATATATACAGTAGCTCCCATAAGTGAGTCCACCCCTCACATTATATATACAGTATCTCACATAAGTGAGTCCACCCCTCACATTATATATACAGTATCTCCCATAAGTGAGTCCACCCCTCACATTATATACAGTATCTCCCATAAGTGACTCCACCCCTCACATTATATATACAGTATCTCCCATAAGTGATTCCACCCCTCACATTATATATGCAGTATATCCCATAAGTGAGTCCACCCCTCACATTATATATACAGTATCTCACATAAGTGACTCCACCCCTCACATTATATACAGTATATCCCATAAGTGAGTCCACCCCTCACATTATATACAGTATATCCCATAAGTGATTCCACCCCTCACATTA
The DNA here is from genome assembly GCF_029499605.1 of Hyla sarda. Lineage (NCBI taxonomy): Eukaryota > Metazoa > Chordata > Amphibia > Anura > Hylidae > Hyla > Hyla sarda. The sequence goes on from NC_079193.1 coordinate 64,142,031, forward strand.
TATATACAGTATCTCCCATAAGTGAGTTCACCCCTCACATTATATATACAGTATATCCCATAAGTGAGTCCACCCCTCACATTATATATACAGTATCTCCCATAAGTGAGTCCACCCCTCACATTATATACAGTATCTCCCATAAGTGACTCCACCCCTCACATTATATATACAGTATCTCCCATAAGTGAGTCCACCCCTCACATTATATATACAGTATCTCCCATAAGTGAGTCCACCCCTCACATTATATATACAGTATCTCCCATAAGTGAGTCCACCCCTCACATTATATACAGCATCTCCCATAAGTGAGTCCACCCCTCACATTATATATACAGTATATCCCATAAGTGAGTCCACCCCTCACATTATATATACAGTATCTCCCATAAGTGAGTCCACCCCTCACATTATATACAGAATCTCCCATAAGTGAGTCCACCCCTCACATTATATACAGTATCTCCCATAAGTGAGTCCACCCCTCACATTATATATACAGTATCTCACATAAGTGAGTCCACCCCTCACATTATATACAGTATCTCCCATAAGTGAGTCCACCCCTCACATTATATATACAGTATCTCACATAAGTGAGTCCACCCCTCACATTATATATACAGTATATCCCATAAGTGAGTCCACCCCTCACATTATATACAGTATATCCCATAAGTGAGTCCACCCCTCACATTATATATACAGTATCTCCCATAAGTGACTCCACCCCTCACATTATATATACAGTATCTCCCATAAGTGAGTCCACCCCTCACATTATATACAGTATCTCCCATAAGTGACTCCACCCCTCACATTATATATACAGTATCTCCCATAAGTGATTCCACCCCTCACATTATATATGCAGTATATCCCATAAGTGAGTCCACCCCTCACATTATATATACAGTATCTCACATAAGTGACTCCACCCCTCACATTATATACAGTATATCCCATAAGTGAGTCCACCCCTCACATTATATACAGTATATCCCATAAGTGATTCCACCCCTCACATTATATATACAGTATCTCCCATAAGTGAGTTCACCCCTCACATTATATATACAGTATATCCCATAAGTGAGTCCACCCCTCACATTATATATACAGTATCTCCCATAAGTGAGTCCACCCCTCACATTATATACAGTATCTCCCATAAGTGACTCCACCCCTCACATTATATATACAGTATCTCCCATAAGTGAGTCCACCCCTCACATTATATATACAGTATCTCCCATAAGTGAGTCCACCCCTCACATTATATATACAGTATCTCCCATAAGTGAGTCCACCCCTCACATTATATACAGCATCTCCCATAAGTGAGTCCACCCCTCACATTATATATACAGTATATCCCATAAGTGAGTCCACCCCTCACATTATATATACAGTATCTCCCATAAGTGAGTCCACCCCTCACATTATATACAGAATCTCCCATAAGTGAGTCCACCCCTCACATTATATACAGTATCTCCCATAAGTGAGTCCACCCCTCACATTATATATACAGTATCTCACATAAGTGAGTCCACCCCTCACATTATATACAGTATCTCCCATAAGTGAGTCCACCCCTCACATTATATATACAGTATCTCACATAAGTGAGTCCACCCCTCACATTATATATACAGTATATCCCATAAGTGAGTCCACCCCTCACATTATATACAGTATATCCCATAAGTGAGTCCACCCCTCACATTATATATACAGTATCTCCCATAAGTGACTCCACCCCTCACATTATATATACAGTATCTCACATAAGTGAGTCCACCCCTCACATTATATATACAGTATCTCCCATAAGTGACTCCACCCCTCACATTATATATACAGTATCTCACATAAGTGAGTCCACCCCTCACATTATATATACAGTATCTCCCATAAGTGACTCCACCCCTCACATTATATATACAATATCTCCCATAAGTGAGTCCACCCCTCACATTATATATACAGTATCTCCCATAAGTGAGTCCACCCCTCACATTATATATACAGTATCTCCCATAAGTGAGTCCACCCCTCACATTATATATACAGTATCTCCCATAAGTGAGTCCACCCCTCACATTATATATACAGTATCTCCCATAAGTGACTCCACCCCTCACATTATATATACAGTATCTCCCATAAGTGACTCCACCCCTCACATTATATATACAGTATCTCCCATAAGTGACTCCACCCCTCACATTATATATACAGTATCTCCCATAAGTGACTCCACCCCTCACATTATATATAGTATCTCCCATAAGTGAGTCCACCCCTCACATTATATATACAGTATCTCCCATAAGTGAGTCCACCCCTCACATTATATATACAGTATCTCCCATAAGTGAGTCCACCCCTCACATTATATATACAGTATCTCCCATAAGTGACTCCACCCCTCACATTATATATACAGTATCTCCCATAAGTGACTCCACCCCTCACATTATATATACAGTATCTCCCATAAGTGACTCCACCCCTCACATTATATATACAGTATCTCCCATAAGTGACTCCACCCCTCACATTATATATAGTATCTCCCATAAGTGAGTCCACCCCTCACATTATATATATACAGTATCTCCCATAAGTGAGTCCACCCCTCACATTATATATACAGTATCTCCCATAAGTGACTCCACCCCTCACATTATATATACAGTATCTCCCATAAGTGACTCCACCCCTCACATTATATATACAGTATCTCCCAGAAGTGAGTCCACCCCTCACATTATATATACAGTATCTCCCATAAGTGACTCCACCCCTCACATTATATATACAGTATCTCCCATAAGTGACTCCATCCTTCACATTATATATACAGTATCTCCCATAAGTGACTCCACCCCTCACATTATATATACAGTATCTCCCATAAGTGACTCCATCCTTCACATTATATATACAGTATATCCCATAAGTGAGTCCACTCCTCACATTATATATACAGTATCTCCCATAAGTGACTCCACCCCTCACATTATATATACAGTATCTCCCATAAGTGAGTCCACTCCTCACATTATATATACAGTATCTCCCATAAGTGAGTCCACCCCTCACATTATATACAGTATCTCCCATAAGTGACTCCACCCCTCACATTATATATACAGGATCTCCCATAAGTGACTCCACCCCTCACATTATATATACAGTATCTCCCATAAGTGACTCCACCCCTCACATTATATATACAGTATCTCCCATAAGTGACTCCACCCCTCACATTATATATACAGTATCTCCCATAAGTGACTCCACCCCTCACATTATATATACAGTATCTCCCATAAGTGACTCCACCCCTCACATTATATATAGTATCTCCCATAAGTGAGTCCACCCCTCACATTATATATACAGTATCTCCCATAAGTGAGTCCACCCCTCACATTATATATACAGTATCTCCCATAAGTGAGTCCACCCCTCACATTATATATACAGTATCTCCCATAAGTGACTCCACCCCTCACATTATATATACAGTATCTCCCATAAGTGACTCCACCCCTCACATTATATATACAGTATCTCCCATAAGTGACTCCACCCCTCACATTATATATACAGTATCTCCCATAAGTGACTCCACCCCTCACATTATATATAGTATCTCCCATAAGTGAGTCCACCCCTCACATTATATATATACAGTATCTCCCATAAGTGAGTCCACCCCTCACATTATATATACAGTATCTCCCATAAGTGACTCCACCCCTCACATTATATATACAGTATCTCCCATAAGTGACTCCACCCCTCACATTATATATACAGTATCTCCCAGAAGTGAGTCCACCCCTCACATTATATATACAGTATCTCCCATAAGTGACTCCACCCCTCACATTATATATACAGTATCTCCCATAAGTGACTCCATCCTTCACATTATATATACAGTATCTCCCATAAGTGACTCCACCCCTCACATTATATATACAGTATCTCCCATAAGTGACTCCATCCTTCACATTATATATACAGTATATCCCATAAGTGAGTCCACTCCTCACATTATATATACAGTATCTCCCATAAGTGACTCCACCCCTCACATTATATATACAGTATCTCCCATAAGTGAGTCCACTCCTCACATTATATATACAGTATCTCCCATAAGTGAGTCCACCCCTCACATTTCTATACATATTTTATTATATCTTTTCATGTGACAACACTTAAGAAATGACTCTATGTTACAATGTAAAGTGGTGAGTACACAACCTGTATTACAGTGTTTAATGTGGTTTCTCCTCACAATAAGTCAACACACAACCATTAACGTTGAAACCTTGGCAACAAAATTGAGTACTTTCCTAACTAGAAATGTCTAAATTGAGCAATTAACGCTCCCCATGGCCACTTGATGCCAAAGAACTCCCTGAGAATCTAAATAAAAGAACTGTTTCTCTACATACAGATGGCCTAGGCTATAAGAATTGCCAAGACACATCATGTTGGGCAAGATCATACAGTAGTTTCACAGGACAGATTCCATTCAGACCAGGCCTTGTCATAGTCAACCAAAGACATTGATGGCATATGTTCAGCAACATTCCAGGGATTTTTTATGAGTGCTGCCAGCATTACCGCAGAGGTTGAAGGGTTGGGGGTCAGCCTGTCAGTGTTCAGACCATACATTGCACACTGCATCAAATTGGTCTGCATGTCATCCCAGGAGGAATCCTCATGTATAGATGATGCACAAGAAATCCACAAAACCAGCAAACATAAAATTATTCAGTTCAGATGGTGTCAAGTGTGTGTGGCAGCAACTAAGTGAGGAGTACACAGACAAGTGTGTCTTGCCTACTGTTAAGAATGGTGTTGGGAGTGTCTGGGGTTTTATAAGTGCTGCTGGCACTGAAGAGCTACAAGTTCATTGAGGGACCCATGAATGATAACATGTACTCCGACATATTGAAGCAGAACGTGATCCATTCCCTTCAGAGACTGGGCCTCAGGGCAGTATTTCAACTTGATAATGACCCCAAACACACCTCCAAGATGACCACTGCCATGCTAAAGAAGTTGAGGGTAAAGGTGATGGACCGGCCAAGTATGTCTCCAAACCTTAACTCTGTTGAGCATCCATGGGGCATCCTCAAATGGAATGTGGGGGAACACAAGGTCTCTAACATCTACCAGCAAAGTAATGTTGTCATGGAGGAGTGGAGGAGGACTCCGGTGACAACTTGTGAAGCTCCGGTGAACTCCACACCCAAGAGGCTTATGACAGTGCTGGAAAATAATGATGGCCACACAAAATATTATAGACACTTTCAAAGGGGGAGATTTATCAAGACTTGTCCAGGGGAAAAACTTGCTGAGTTGCCCATAGCAACCAATCAGATTGCTTCTTTCATTTTTGAAAAGGCCTCTGAAAAATGAAAGAAGCGATCTGATTGGTTGCTATGGGCAACACAGCAAGTTTTCCTCAGGACAGGTTTTCATAAATTTCCCCCTTTGGGCCCAATTTGGACATTTTCCACTTAGGGGGGAAGTTTAGACAATAATGGCTGTGTGTTGAGTTATTTTGCGGGGACACAACATTAAACACTGTAATACAGGCTGTGCACTCACTACTTTACATTGTAGCAGGGGGTCCTTTCTTTAGTGTTGTCACATGAAATGATGAAATAAAATATTTACAAAAATGTGATACATGGACTCATTTATGGAAGATACAATATCTAAGATACTGTAGCAAAGCTGCAGATCTGGAAGCTTTCATTGGAATGTGACAGCATTTCCCAACCAGTGTGCCTCCAGATGTCGAAAAAAAACTACAACTTCCAACATGCTCGGAAAGCCTTTGCCTGTCCAAGCATGCTGGGAGTTGTAGTTCTGCAACAGATGAGGGCACCCTGGCTGGGAAACACTGGACTATGTACTCACTGCTTTCTAACCAACCACTCGGAGATGGGATTTGCTTGTATAAATCCTACTAGGGGAAAGTGCCTGGAACATTAAAAAAATAAGCTGATCTAACTTAAAACATCCAATAAAATTTCACCTTAAAATTATAGGTTACCCTATACGGGAACATTCACATGCTGTAGATATTGGGAAACTGCTGATGTGTAAATAGATCAATTACATTCGCTTTTAACAAAAAACACTGAATGATTTCTAATATATGGTTTCCCAACCAGTGTCCCTCCAGCTGTTGCAGAACTACAAATCCCAGCATGTCCGGACAGCCAAAGGCTGTCCGGACATGCTGGGATTTGTAGTTCTGCAACAGCTGGAGGCACATTGTTTGAGAAACACTGCTCTAATAGCTCAATGGGATATAGGTTATCATAAACTTTCTGCAATCTCATATCCTAGCGCAACCTCTCCAGCATGTTTCCCTGTAGCTGTATAGATACAGTAAAGGCTGTGTTAGCATAGCATGCAGCACGTCTAGGCAGTGGCCCATATCATTTAACCATTCATGAAGTTATGTTATTTATTTATTTTTATTATTATTATTATTTTTATTTATTTATTATTATTATTATTATTATTATTATTTTTATTTATGTTTTATTATTATTATTATTATTATTTTATTTTTTATTTATTAATTTTTATTCCAAATATACATGTAAACTCTATTTTGAAAACAGATAAATATTTTGGAAGCAGACAAATAAATAGATAGCAAGAGAAAAATATCCTATAATGAAATTTGAACTAGAAATGTGCCAGAGCCAAGTTATTTAGCAATTTTTGTCATCTAAGGTTTTGTACCAAACTGCCGGAAAAACATAAAAAAAAAAATATGTATATATATATTATTTTAAGAGTTTTACAACCAATCCAGCTCTGCTACATCCATGCAAATAATTCTTAATAACGTGACATTACGACGTCTACACATGTGAACAAGGCTCAAGGTGGAACTCACCTTTAGTAATTTCTTTGCACTTTCCGAGCGCGACAGCTTCCTCCTATCCATATTTATCGTTAGCCTCGATAACGTCCTCCGTGAATATATCGTCGGTCTTCAAAATGATGTCTAAAACTGTTGAGAGCCTTTGTGGATTTTTTTTTTTTTTTTCGAAAGAGACACTCCCTAGCTTTTAATACCTCTTCCAATAACCACACAGATCACAGCTCAGCATAAAGTAACCAATAACTGACTATGACATTTTAAAACTCCACAGAGGCCATAAAAAGAGCAGGCCGATAGCAGAGCTAATGTACAGCAGCCTGGAAAACCACATTTCAATGTAACAAACAATATCAGAACCGTCTTTAGTAAACATTACACGTAAGAGTCGTTCTCTCTTCGCCCCACGCAAACCCATACAGTTTTGTGACTTAATCTGAACTGTATGAAAAAAACAAAAAAAATAAAAATAAGATTTATAGTCTCATGGAAAAAGTTGGTTATTACATTTCTTGCTATTTGGAGTGGAACCTGAAGAGAAGAATACAGTCACTTTACTGCTTCTAGTAAAAGATACATCTCCGTACACGTCAAAGTGATGGAAAGATATTTCCCATTGACCTATAACTGTTGTGGAAAGTTTCGTTGACTGAAACTTTCCATGATGTGTCTGGGTGAGATTTACCGGGTGCAGAAAGTATTTAGAAGTATCAATATTATAATAAGCATCTAGATACAATCAACACTTCCCTAAACCCTGGAGGCGGGGTAAGATGAGACAAAGGAATTGGAGGATTCTCCGGTGAGCCCCGAAACAATTATAGAATGGATTAACCAAGTAGAAGATACAGGAAGCCTATTTGAAGCTGAGTCCAGGGGCAGAATATATTTTTTTACTCACCAGAAGAAAGAAAAAGCCGGTCACTCACCAAAGTCCATCTTCTAGCTTTTATTGCAGCATAAGATACTCACATATATAACAGAGGGAGAGGGAAGAAGGGGGGGGGGGGGGTACAAAGGCAGCAAGCTCCGTTTCGCACTTAAAGGGGTACTCCGGTGGAAAACTGTTTTTTTTTTTTTTTTTTTTAAATCAACTGGTGCCAGAAACTTAAACAGATTTGTAAATGACTTCTATTTAAAAAATCTTAATCTTTCCAGTACTTATTAGCTGCTGAATACTACAGAAGAAATTATTTTCTTTTTGAAACACAGAGCTCTCTGCTGACATCATGACCACAGTGCTCTCTGCTGACATCTCTGTCCATTTTAGGAACTGTCCAGAGCCGGATAAGTTTGCGATGGGAATTTTCTCCTACTCTGGACAGTTCTTAAAATGGACAGAGAAGTCAGTAGAGAGCACTGTGGTCATGATGTCAGCAGAGAGCTCTGTGTTCCAAAAATAAAATAATTTCCTCTGTAGTATTCAGCAGCTAATAAGTACTGTACGGCTTAAGATTTTTTACAAATGTTTTTAGTAATTTAAAATCTGTTTAACTTTCTGGCACCAGTTGATAAAAAAAAAGTTTTCCACCGGAGTACCACTTTAACAAGTGCTTCCTCCAGCCATAGGTATGGCAGGAGGAAGCACTTGTATAGTGCGAAACGGAGCTTGTTGCCTTTGTACCCCCCGATTCTTCCCTCTCACTCTGTTATATCTGTGAGTACCTTATGCTGCAATAAAAGCTAGAAGATGGACTTTGGTGAGTGACCGGCTTTTTCTTTCTTCTGATGAATATTTCTATTGCTATATACTGCAGGAGCCAGAGCACTGCCACCATTCAGCTGCAAGTACCATTAAAGGGGTACTCTACCCCTAGACATCTTATCCCCTATCCAAAGGATAGGGGATACGATGTCTGATCGCGGGGGTCCCACCGCTGGGGACCCCTGCAATATAGCATTCGGCACCCACCTGTTTCTGCTCCGGAAGCACTGGAGGGTCTGGGTCCTGACCACGGGAACGGAAGTTTGTGACGTGGGTGCCGCATGCTATATTGCGAGGGGTCCCCAGCAGCAGGACCCCCGCAATCAGACATCTTATCCCCTATCCTTTGGATAGGGAATACAATGTCTAGGGGTGGAGTATCCCTTTAAGTCCGCATACTGGTTGTCCAGTAGCGCCACAGTGCTGTAGGTGCCCTTCTGTTGTGAATATATTTTTTTACACATACAGCATGCCTTTAAGTCATCTATTGTTTAAATTTAGTTTTTTATTTAACATAAATTTTAAAGAATTTTTGGTGATTAGTTTTTTTTATAAAATTACCAGTTTACTATTAATATTATCAAATAATCCTGAAATTGTGCAGTGTTCCCTCTGGCCACTAGGGCTAATAATATGCTGACACTTTCTGTTCTATACAGATCACTTTCCTCACTATCATTACAGCTAGAATTACAGAGAAAAAAGACACCCATAGATACATAAGACATCATTTACAAAAGCTGATGCTAAGAGCTTATTCACACTATGGAATCATTGCCCGGAGAAATTCTAGGTGGAGATTCCGGGCACAGATAAAAAGCCAGCGATAGGACTGCTTGGTAATGTGCCATCTCAATATATGGCAATGCATTTCAGAGTGGATTCTGCCTAAGGAATAAACATAGTTATTCTGTCGGAGGAGTCTGGGTTCCATATCTTCTTCAGCAGAATGTCTGCCATGGAAATTCCATAGTGTAACATTGAGAACAGTGGAAGGATTCTGCAGAGTCTTTTTCAAGTGGAATTTCAAAGCAAAAAATCTTAGTGTAAATCGCCCCATAGAGCTTAGCCTCCCCCTCCCTGCACAATGACTTCTGGACAGGTCACAGAACTTGCCTAGAAAACCTTCCCATTAAAGTGAATAATGTCTAAAACATGTCAGAAGTTATATGAATGTTTAGATACACTTTAAACTTAAAGGTATTTTCTGGCAAATGTATCATTAAGTGTCTAGTTGCGTGGAGTTCAACCATTGGGACAGACAGGAGCGATGGCCGACTCCACCAATTATTGGCCAGCAGCGATGTCCTGCCTGAGCTGGTGATAGACGGAGTGTGCCATCACTACCGAGATCCATTTGTCTCAGAACGTGCGGGCCGGAGTGCTCCGAAGTAAAAGATGGGAACCATTCTGAAGATTGTGGAGGATCCCAGTAGTTGGATCCAGCATGATCAGATACTTATTCCCTATTCTCTGGATATGGGATAAGTTTTATTCACCCGATGACCTCTTTCATTTTACATTATCACTAAAATTGCTTCTTTACTTTTTATTCCATCTACAAAGCTTTTCGAAACAGATAAGAAAGGCGCAGAGCCAAACGAGAACACTTTATCTCACCACCTTTATCTTTAGTCCATTCTGAATACATATTATTTACATCTACTATTTCTCATGCAACCATTATCCATTGCTTCTATACCAGATTATTGTATGGAAATGTATCAAATAAATTTGTTAAATCAAATATAACACTAGCATGACACTGTAGGCGGCAAATATATTGAATCTGACTTGTAAGAGAAATGCCCGAGAAATAACTATCATCATTAACTTCTCAATGAGACAAAGACGAGGGATGAAAGCCAAAAAGTAGCATAATTGAAATAATGGCAACCTTAATAAGTGACCCCGTAGTTGTAAAGGTGCAAGGAAGGGACCTATATCTGGCAGCAGTACCCTCCATAAGTGGACAGCAGAATAATGTTAGCTCATTATGTGCTCCCATTATTGCTCTACCAAGGTGTGATGTTAGAGAACATAAATATTCTGTTATTTGACAAGGTGGGTGTTATGGGGAACAACAATTTATTGTAGTTATTTTACCATAGTTTAGGAGGAGTATACCAGTTTAAAGCTGGCCATAAAATGGCACTTCAATCAACTACAACTTGACCGGTCAATAATCTATTGGATTGTTTGTACAAATGATCATGACAGCAATATGGCAGACTAAACTAGCAGATTAGCGTGATTTTTTTAGATTAGAACTAAACTAGCAGATTAGTGTGATTTTTTTTAGATTAGAACTAAACTAGAAGATTAGCGTGATTTTTTAGATTAGAACTAAAATAGCAGATTAGCGTGATTTTTTTCCCAAATCAAAGTGATCTTGACGGGATATTCCGGCCATAGCCATCTTTTCACCTATCCAAAGGATAGGGTATGAGATGTCTGATCCCGTGGGGGGAGGGGCGCTGCTGGGACCCCTCATGATCTCCGTGCAGCACTTGCATGCTGTGCGTTGCTGCTGCTCTATTCTCGGAAACCTCTGTGTTTCCGTAACTGGAGATGTGACCTCACGCCACGCCCCCTCCATGCATGTCTATGAAGTAAGCGTGACATGAAATCACGAGGGGGCGTGGCGTGACATCACATTTCCAGTCTCGGAAAAACAGAGGTTTCCGGGACTGGAGCAGCAGCTTGGCACAGCATGCAAGTGCTGCATGGAGATCACAGGGGGTCCCCAGCGGCTGGACCCCCACGATCAGACATCTTATACCCTATCCTTTTGATAGGGAATAAGATGTCTAGGGCCAGAATACCCCTTTAAACAAAGTGGCAAATCATCAGCCAAATTTAGCCAATCGTACTATGCTATACTTTTTTCAGTCAATTCTTTTGGGATTTTCTACTTCTAAGAAAGTATCTACTTTTAAGATCAGATTGTGGATGGTGAGCTGAATAATATGCACACATGATTCGTCAGGTAAAGTTAATAGGGGGTACTTAAACCCGATTTAACTCCTTCTGATGCTTTCATCTGTATGAGCCACTGCTTGACCTCCAACTCCAATGTACATTAAATGTTACACTAAAGGGATTTCAAAAAAGCTATGCTTAAAATAGGATTTCGGATATTAGTGCTAAGCTAAAGAGAGTGAAAGCCATTGACTCGACTGATTCTTATCCTTGAACTTTATCTGCCTAATTAGAAAAAAATAAGCTATGTCTCTGAAAATGTTCTTGTTGCTGTTTAGAAGAAAGTGAGTTAAATGTTCAGGGGAGCATCTCCAAATGGCCATTTCTTTTTAAGATTGCAACAATACCATTCAGAAAAATCATTAGTGATAAAATAATTGGTGTTCATTGTATGAGGTCTTATTTAAGTATTTTGGTATAAATATTATTTTCCTATGTAGGAAAAAACACCATAGAATCATACTGCAATAAAATATAAATATAATGTAATTTAATATAATAATAATAATAATAATAATAAAAAAAAAACATTTTTTTTTTATTAATTTCCTCTCATATACTATAAAATATAAAAAAATCACAAAGTGTATAAAAGAAAGGCTGGGCAGTGGGAAAAAGAGTATTCCAGGGCTCATGTACTACAAGGGTAATACAGTGACTATAACAGTTGGGTAATTGTGCAGACTATAATATTATAGTAAAATGCAAATACAATTCAATATCTAGGCTCATCAGATACCCAGATATCAAAGAAAAATTTATATAAAGTGATCAATGTTCTAAAGAAGCAAAATAGTATTAAAGTAAGTGCATAGAACCACGTAAGGTGTAACTATAGAGCGATATTTATCAAAACCTGCATAGAAGAAGAGCGGTGCAGTTGCCCACAGCAACCAATCAGCTCGCTTCTTTCATTTGTTAAGGAGCCTGTGAAACATGAAAGAAGCAATCTGATCGGTTGCTAGCAACAACTGCACCACTCTTCCTCTACACAGGTTTTGCTAAATCTCCCCCATGAGGTACACGCAGATTAGTATTTGGTACAAAGCCTACTGGTGAAACATGTCAGAGGTGTGGTGGATAAGGCTGGTTTAACATATGTTCGGCATCAGGCATAGTTTCCTTCCGGCGTGCACCAGAGGGAAACTGATGCTAGAACTGATCCTATTAGACAGTTCATAATCATCCGGTGTCTCAATTTTGTTGCAAGATAAACTGAAAAGAAGAGATCCCTCTTAGGCGCTGATTCTAAGAGGGATCTCTTCTTTTCGGTTTGTCTTGCATTCTCTGTGGACAGACGTTCATCTGGATCCACATCCCGACAGCAGTACAGCACTCCCGGCACAATCTCATCATCCTATACCCCAGCTATCGGGGGGATATGCACATATTATTGCGCTCAAGGTGAGCTCAATACCAGCACCTGTTCTACTTTCTCTTGCACCCTAGGATAATGCAATAGGTGCCTTGTGTGGTCTTTTTGTTTTTCTATTTAAATTTTGATGCCGGTTGGTCAGACATGCCAAAGGGCACTGGGCAGGGAAATGCAGCTTGGATGCTGTATGCCATACAATTGATGACAACTCCTGCACGTTATCATCAGTTAAGGCATCAGTTGCGTCAAGATCTAGGGTCAACCTATGCTGGACAATGAACATATGTGAACACAGCCTAACTGCGGAAGGGGCCATCATGCCCCCTCCCATAGACTTGCATTAAGGGGGTGGCATGTGATGTCACAAGGGGGCAGAGTAGAGATCGTGGGGGTCCCCAGTGGCGGGACCCTCGAGATCAGACATCTTATCACCTATCCTTTGGGCAGGGGATAAGATGTCTAGTGGTGGAGTACCCTTTTAAGAAAAGCCATGGCCCACCAAACTTGGGTGGCCTACTACAATCTAGGTGAAGATGTTGATGATGAATATTTTGTTGTATAAGAAAATAAGTGTGCCTTATGTTCTTGTTTGAAGAATATTGTGATTTGACTCAAAAGTAAATAATAAATTGTAAGTTTTCAGATCAAGTATCTCCTTATGGGGCCACTCCAGGAACTCTGTGGATGTCATGTCCACCATCATTATTCAATCAGTGTTCCCAATTCTTTACATGTTTTTACTTCATCAGAATAACTACATTATGGTGCATCCTCCAGTACTTATTCCTATCATGTTTGGATTGTCTTTTTATGATGGCATGCAGCATGAGAAGAAAATGTTCAGAACATCACATAAAAGACAAACAATCCATTCATTAAATCACAGTAAAACAATAGGGTATAAATCAATGGGTATTTTAATACCTCGCGGTCAGTTCTTCACACAAGCTGGAGCCTGAGCTATATGGGAGCCTTACAAATACTACACCATCTGGACAGCACACATCATCCTGAATATTCATACCATAATGCAGCTTCCATTTGCATGCATCAAATCAATGCTGTTGTTTTCAAGATTTGATCTAAAAATGTGTCAAGGATGGAGCAAGAACCAAGTGTCCTACTATTGGCTGGCTAAGAGGATGGCTAATAAAAGACAAACACAGGATGAGGAAATATTAATAATAAAATAAATACAAAGAAAACAGATCCGGAGAAGCATTTATTGTGATGCATCTATCAGGCATAATATGATAACACTTACAGGTGAAGTGAATAATATCGATTATCTGGTGTCAATGGCGCCAATCAAGGGGTGGGATTTGTAAGGAAGCAAATAAACACTTAAGAGGGAGTTTGTCATTCCAGGAGCATATATTGTTGTTCTTATAACAGATAGGAGCTATTTATGGCATTTGGATATGGGACATGTGGTTTGAAGAGAAATGTTGCTAATTTTTGAGCAGTCAAGATGATTGTAATGGATACACGGCGGGATCAGTGCATAAGAGGAAGTGGGATACGTCTGGATGCTATGTGGATCAACTACATATGCATATTTAAATTATCTTAAAATGGTTTTTAAAAAGGGGGCGTTTCAGTTCATTTTAAATGTCCATTCTTTTGTTTTTTTGGATAACTTTATTGTAGGAAAAACAAGTAGACCAGATCCCGAAAATGTCAGGTTCTGTAGGTGCCTTGAGGAAGTTGAGATAAAAAGTTATAAGAGAAGAACAAATTTATTTAATTATAAACTGAACTAAGTATTAGAAACAGCATAGGGACTATACTATACAGGTATGACAGTATTATTTTATAGCATTTCATGGTGGCATGTTTGGGTTGGGTGTGGGGCACTATTTTTGCTTTAGTATAATAGTTTAATTTAAACATTGTCTGGATGTCATATTGGCCACTGAATGGTGGACTAATTTGAATGCTTAGTGGACTAAGTGGACAATATGAATGCATAATGGTACATTCTATGAAATTATAGAAATGACAACAAATACAGACCACAGGACAACACATGGTCCATCTAATCTGCCCTTTATATTGTTTAATTATATCTGTATTACAAAGGGTCTGTCTGCAGCATTGCAGTTTAGGCCAACTAATAGGTGTAAGCTTAGACTATACAGTCTACAAATGTGTCAGATGGTACAGCCTGAGGGTATGGTTACATTACGGACATTTGGAGAGGAAACTTCCTGCTCAGAAATTCTGGTGCGGCAGCCTCCCATTGCTTTACCGCCATTAAAATAAGGAATGTAAGTCCCAGGCAGGCATCTTCCTGAACCCTATGCTTTCCGTCGCCTGTGGGCAACTGATCATCCCCCGCGATCAGACATCTTATCCCCTATCCTATGGATAGGGGATAAGATGTCTAGCAACGGAGAACCCATTTAACCCGATAACAACTATGGACGTCTATGCTCATCCAATGGCCGTTAACAAGGTATGACGCGGGCTCCCGACTCGAGCCCGCATCATACCGGCCAGCCCCCAGCTGATTCCTGCAGCTGGGGGCTGGTGTTAATAGCCGACATGCAGCGATCGACGCGGCCGGCTTTTAACCCTTTAGATCAACTTTGACAGCGGCGTCTAAAGATGCCTGCATCCCGTCCCTGGTGGACAAGTGGGGTGGATCGCCCCCCCAGCAGCGTGATCGCGCGGGGGTGGGCGGGTAGATCCACTACTGAGGTAGCCTGAGGGCTTACGTCTCCTCCTGCGCCAGCTCCTGTGCTCAAAATTATAAAGCCTGGCAGGACCAGGCTTTATCAATCGAGCGCAGAGCACACAGATCAATGGGATTGTATGTAACCCCATTGATCTGTATGAGGAATCAAATGATTCCTTCTAAAAGTCCTAAGGGGACTAAAAGTGTAAAAAAAAACGTTACAAAAAAGTTTAAAAGCACACACATTAACCCCTTTTGTTATTAAAAGTTTAAATCACCCCTCTTTTCCCAAATTCCATATAAAAAATATATAACAATAATAAAAATAAACATATATGGCATCGCCACGTGTATAAATGTCCAAACTATTATAATATATCGTAAATTAAACCACGCGGTCAATGGCGTACGCGTAAAAAAATTCCAAAGTCCAAAATAGCGTATTTTTGGTCACTTTTCATAACATAAAAAAAAAAGAATAAAAAGCTATCAAAAAGTACGATCAAAACAAAAATCGTACCGATTAAAACTTCAGATCACGGCGCAAAGAATTAGCCCTCATACCACCCCGTATGCGGGAAAATAAAAAAGTAATAGGGGTAAGAAAAGGACAATTTTAAATGTATTAATTTTCGGGCATGTAGTTATGATTTTTTCCAAAAGTACAACAAAATCAAAGCTATATAAGTAGGGTATCATTTTAATTATATGGACCTACAGAATAAAGATAAAGTGTCAATTTTACCGAAAAATGTACGGTGTAGAAACAGAAGCCTTCAAAACTTACAAAATGGTGTTTTTTCCATAATTTTGTCGCACAATGATTTTTTTTTCCCGTTTCACTGCAGATTTTTGGGTAAAATGACTGACATCATTACAAAGTAAAATTGGTGGCGCAAAAAATAAGCCCTGGATTTTTAGGTGCAACATTGAAAGGGTTATGATTTTTAAAAGGTAAGTAACTTTAAGGGGTTAAAACCAAATTAAAACCAACAAATAAAATAAAAAAGTCTGTGACCCCACATGGTGATGAAATCAGAGCAAAACTAAAACATGGTTATAGTTAACTATTCCATCAGTTTACTAAAAGGGGTACTCCAGTGGAAAACATTTTGTTTTTCAAATGAACTGGTGCCAGAAAGTTAAACAGATTTGTAAATGACTTCTATTAAAAAATCTTAATCCTTCCAGTACTTATCAGCTGCTGTTTGCTCCAGAGAAAGATGTGTTTCTTTCTGGAGTTCTTTTCTGTCTGAACACAGTGCTCTCTGCTGACACCTCTGTCCATATCAGGAAGTGTCCAAAGCAGGAGAAGTTTGCTATGGGGATTTGCTTGTACTCTGGACAGTTCCTGACATGGACAGAAGTGTCAGCAGAGAGCACTGTGTTCAGACTAGAAAGAACTCCAGAAAGAAATACAATTTTCTTTGGAACATACAGCAGCTGATAAGTACAGAAATGATTAAGATTTTTTTTAATAAAAGTAATTTACAAATCTGTTTAAATTTCTGGCACCAGTTCATTTAAAAAAAAATAAAAAATAATAATTAGTTTTCCTCTGGAGCACCCCTTAGGTGCCGATAAAAGACACAATGTGAGAACATTAGCTAACGTTAGGTAGGTATGACTTTTAAAGCTACTGATATATTTTCCAATTATTAAAATAAATATCAGTTTACCAATTTAAAAGCTTCCGCATATACGTACTTGGCACGCTTCTGGGTGCCAAGATCAGCTGGGAAGTGAAGTTTAATGTGTGGATAAAGAAAATAGATGGAGAATGTGAAGTGGGCCGGCTGGATATGCTTTAAGCCAGCTTAGTGTCTACATAAACAGCAGTTCTGCAGTATGATAGAATTCTACAATGTGGTTCAGCCATCTGCTGTGCAGTCATAAAAAGCTTTGACAAGATTGGCAGCAAATTCTTATAGAAAATTCCATCATAATAATATAATTTTTCTACATTCATTGTTTGTGTGTATATCCAGAAGAGAATACGGGATGTTGGAGTACCATTTGGATAACAACGAAACACAAATTATCGGTGACTTCTGAGTCATTGCAAATAACTGTTATTTATGTCTCTTATAAATACGTTTATTGTGAGGACTGGCAGGCGGAAATTCAAGAAAGTTCCACAAATTTGAATGGCGGTAAGAACAGTCTTACATTTCCATAACTGGAAGGAGCAATAATTACGGGTTCTTGTTTTTCCTCCATTACTGATCTGCTCTCGACAAGAGGAGTTGTCCATAAGTGCACTCAGAATAGAAGAAGACGCTCTATTCTAGATTAGCAAGTGCTCTCTGTTCTTCAAGTGGATTATCTTTAAGTCTTACAATGTAAAACATTTTTTCCCCCCTCTGGAAGATGAGTAGATGTGAAATCTCAATTTGTAATATCATGTTTGCGGCGGTTTTACTTAAAACTAAGAGGATACTAATTTTGCCAGTAGAAAGGCTGTCAGTGGGAATTAATCAGGGGGAAAATACATCAGCGTAAGATAATATGGTTCCTAAACAGAATGAACGGAAGTAAAAAAAAAAATAAAATCCATTGCATAAAAAAACAATAAAAAATAAATAAATACAAGATTACAATACGGCTGTGTTCAGGTTGGTGGCTATGGATTGTGATTGGTTGATGTGATTAATAACCATGGCATAATGTCCCTTCTGTAAAATATTATTATTATTATTATTATTAATTTTAATTCTGGCGGACTATACTTATGAATAGAGATGAGCGAACTTACAGTAAATTCTATTCGTCACGAACTTCTCGGCCCGGCAGTTGATGACTTATCCTGCGTAAATTATTTCAGCTTTCAGGTGCTCCGGTGGGCTGGAGACTCTCTCCTAGGACTGTATCCACCTTTTCCAGTCCACCGGAGCACCTGAAAGCTGAACTAATTTACGCAGTATAAGTCATCAACTGCCGAGCCGAGAAGTTTGTGACGAATCGAATTTACTGTAAGTTCTCTCATCTCTACTTATGAAGAATGGTTTAAAGAGGACATGTTGTGACTTTCTTGCTGGCCAACTTTCCTTGATAGATAAAAGGAGATGCAAGAAAGGGAGATGAATCGCGCTGCCACAAGAATTAGATATGGGTAAATTTATTGCACACAAAGGATCCACAAATTTACCCATATATGCTTCTTGTGGCAGCGCGATTCATCTCCCTTTCTTGGATCTCCTTTTATCTATATTTGCGCCTGGTCACTGGGAGCCGCAGCAGCCGCGATTACAGGATTCCTGATCAAGCGCATTGAGTGTTGTGCCTCCATTCGCACAACTCGCATAGGTGAGTGTGTTTTGATTGGGCTCTCCACTATCTCATCCATCAGGTTCCATCCAGGGGCGTGCACCCTGTTCTCTTTTGTATCAACTTGCCTTGATGGATAGATTGTATGGCTTCTACCTAATCTCTGTCAGATTCCTCTATACCAAAACAGGGAGAGATCTATCAGTCACGGCAAACTGAGCAGAGAGAGGCTGTCAGAGACAACCCCAATGACTTGTGGTTCAGACAGCATGATGACAGTGATGACAGGTCCCTTAAATACGTAACATAAGACAAGAAACAAGTACAAGAAGCATAAACTAAATAAATGACATCTTCGTAGAGGGAGGCTTATAATCTTTAAGGAAAAGGGCTAGACAGTAGGTGAAGAAAGAATTTAGTAGTGTAGTGGCAGCAGGGTTTTTATTGGCTGTATGCTTTTATGCTGTTTTTTTAGATTGATGTTGATGGTTGTGATGGTGGATGAGGATCTGATGCATTGGTATTGGGGTAGTGGGTTCCAGAGTGTAAGGGATGCACAGGGGAAATCTTAAAGGAGTACTCCGACGCAAAACTTTTACCTATGAAAAGAAGCATGAATAAAAGTTATATTACATTGTAATGTACTCACATTGTCCATATCGTCTTCTTCCCGGACTACTCCTCGGTTTTCCATCAGGCCGGAAGCTGGTGCCTTTGATGACGCTCGACCGCGTTTTTTTCTCGATCCTGCGCCATCTTCGCCTGATGACTCAGCGATCCCATGAGTCACTTCGGGCTGTGCCGGCCTCCCAGCCCGGAGTCGGCTACTCCCCCTAACTTAATTTATTCATTTACGCGCTGAGCTTAGCTGTCATAGGCTCAGCTCAGCATACACCTATCGCAGCTCTGACCTCCAATCAGCACTTACGTACCGTGCATGTGCACGGCCCATCATTGCAAAAATCTTGCGTACTAGGTATGCTCATTCACAGGGGCTGGCCGGAAGACAGGAGCGGGCATGCTGGAAGAAGTAGTTTTTTACATGGCAAGCAAGGAAGAGAACCCGGAAGTACCGGAACCTTCGGGCGGTAATAAAAGAAGAACGGCTGGGCCATTTTTCATGAAAAAGGGGTTGTTTAAAAGGTAATTGCATGGGCTACATTGTGGCATGTTTTGGGTGGTGCATCGGAGTACTCCTTTAAAGATGTCGGATGAGGAGCCAACAAGAAGCGAGCACAGGAGGTGGTCTTGTGGAGATCACAGATTATGGCGGGGGGAGGCTGTAGGGAATTTGAAATTTCTCAAGAAACCCTTTTTATACAATGTGGGCCCAATTGTATCATCACCTACTTCACAATTATTTGTATTACTGATGATTAAATAAAGAAACATGGAGCAAGACAACCTATGGTGAATGCCCTGCTCATTTATATTCATTCTTTGTTATATATATATATATATATATATATATATATATATATATATATATATATATAGCCACTCCACAAACGAAAGACCGCAGCACTCCAAAGGATAGGTGAATAAGGTTTATTGACCCAACATCAGGAACAACGTTTCAACTGCCCAATTGCAGTCTTTCTCAAGCTCTAGGAGCTTTAGAAAGACTGCAATTGGGCAGTTGAAACGTTGTTCCTGATTTTGGATCAATAAACCTTATTCACCTATCCTTTGGAGTGCTGCGGTCTTTCATTTATGGAGTGGCTATCTATGGGACCCCTGACCAGGGACCTCTCTACTGCTTGCACTCGCTATAATCAGCCAAGGTTGTGCTGCTCGGCTTATATCTTTTGCTATATATATATATATATATATATATATATATATATATATATATATACTTTTTCAAAGCAATCCTGGTGGGTCCACTCGTAGACAAGCACAGTGCATACACATAGCGACAAAGTGTCACAAATAATGTTGTTGTTAAAAGCTATTATTCTCACACATCTCTTAGTTTGTGTCTTAAGAGGATTAATTGCTTTGAATAATCAGATGTATACCATTTACTGCATCTCATGGGAAATGGTTATCTTCTGCAAATCTTGAGTATTGCAAATACATTTGTGAGCTTTGACAATGTTATACTTCTATTTTCAGATCAAGAACATATTATAGAACGTGTAATTACATTACTATCCAGTAGAGGGAGTACTTTTGTTGAATGCCATTAATTTGCAAGTCAAATTTGTTCATCCCCCTTAGGCTACAAGAGCATGAGGTAGGGCAAAATAAGACTTTATCCTGCTGTGTATGATTAGAGAAAATACTTTGTGACCATTCACTAGTTAGTGGTTAGATTACTATGGTAGAGTACTTTGGTTAATAAAAACCCCTAGTGATATATATATATATATATATATATATATATATATATATATATATAGAAGATTAGTTAGGAGTAGCCGTATTAGTCCAGTGATGCAAAAAGCAAAATCATCGGTAGTTGCAGTATCTTGTAATACCTTTTTTATTGGACTAACAAGATTATGTAGAGACAAGCTTTTGGAATTCCTCCCTTTATCAAGTCATAAGCATTTCTGAGCTCACAAGGAGAAAACACAGGTTCTATCTCACAAAATATGCAGGGGTTAAAACAACATATGTGGAGAATGGACATTAAGTTGGGCCATAAATTGTATAGCTATAGGACGATAGACTACAGATAAGGATGAGGGGGGGGGGGGGGGGGGCTGAAGAGCAGAGGTGAGAATGGTGGTTACGCTGGATGGACAATATTACTACAGAACCATAGACTGAAGATAAGACTTAGACAGGGGAGGGGGAGCAGGGGTGTAATGGTGTTAGAGCAGGGAGAGGGGAGAGAGTTTAGCAAAGGTTATAGGAAATTTTGATAATGGGATAAGAAGCTTAAATCCACATTAAGTCCTCTGTTCTTGGAGTCATAAAGAACTATCATTTTGGCTTCAAATGTCTTTCTTTCCTGGGTGTTCTTGAAGTTTCCTTTCAGGATCTTGATTTTGAGGTCCTGTAGGGAGTGATCTGTTTGGGTGAAATGGTGCCCAACTGGGGTGCAATAGTCCTTTTCTCTATGGTTGTTGATGGACGATCTGTGGAGGTTCATCCTTTTATTGAGTGGCTGACTGGTCTCACCAATGTTACATCCCAGGTCACACTTGGTGCATTGTATCATGTAGACTACATTCTCTGTGCCAGACATTCAAAATACAAAAACATCCCTACTTCAGTTTTTACAAGAACAGGACCAACACATGGCCAAACAAGTGGGAATGGATATGCAAAACTTCCACAACCACCAAATAAGAGATCTTTTCATGAAGAAAAATAAGAAACTGTGCAAACTCTCCCAAAATTTCTACAAGCACCAAACAGAGAGGAATATTAGGATCACTACAAACAATAGAAGGACTGAAACAACCAATGGTCTCACAACTATGCCTGACATCAATACAGACAACTCTGGAATTATAAACATTTCAGATTATGAACTTTCCAAGCCTGAGAGATCTGTTCTCTCTAAAGGACTCTCATTCTGTCCAAGCACCAAACTAGATGACGTTAAACTATACTCAGACTTGGAAGAATTCTTTAGAAGACTATGACTTAAAGAATTCTTTCATGACAAAGGGGACACAACCACTACCACCTTGGATTACAACATCAAGAAAAAGAATTCCCACTTCACCCCAGCACCAGGACGTAACAGCAAACTGGACAGCTACATTGCAAGCTTCAGACTAAGAACAGCATCCTTAGTCACTAAACACCACCATAAACCTACTACAACCTCTCAGTATTGGAAAGAGAGGACATCAAAAACACAAGAAATAATCAAGCCATCACAATCAAACCAGCAGACAAGGGAGGAGCAGTAGTGATCATGAACACCCAGGAATACATCAAAGAGGGAAACCGCCAATTGTCAGACACTACATACTACAAGAAACTGACAGAAGACCCCACCAAAGAATTCACCATGGAACTTAGAAAATTGATTCAATCCTTCCCAAAGGACTCACAAAAAGGATTAGAGACACTTATACCCACTGAAAATCCACAAATCTGGAAACCCTGGCAGACCAATAATAACAGGTATGGACACACTAACTGAACAGATATCTGGTTTGGTAGAAAACACACTAAAACCCTTTGTTACATGCACCAGCAGCTTCATACAGGACACCACTGACTTTCTTAACAAACTGAGTCAGATTACGAACTTGCCTGCCAACTCCATATTGGTAACAATGGATGTAGAATCTCTGTATAGTAACATCCCACACAGAGATGGAATTGAGGCCTGCTCACTGTTCCTCTCCCCCCAGACCCACAACCAGAAATACAGCCCTCAGATCATCACCAAACTAATAGAATTCATTCTCACACACAACTACTTCAGCTTCAACAGTGAAATATACCTACAGATGATGGGAACTGCTATGGGGACCAAGATGGCACCACAATATGCCAATCTGTTCATGGCTGACCTTGAAGAGCGATTCCTGAATACCCAAATTCACAAACCCTACAGATACATTGATGATATTTTCATTGTTTGGACTGAAGGAGAAGATAAACTCAAACAATTTCATGATGCCTTCAACACATTTAATCCATCCATCAAACTCAAAATGGACTTCTCTACAGAAAGTGTAAACTTTCTGGATACCACTGTAACTATAAACAAGGACACAATACAGACATCTGTATATAGAAAACCCACAGATCGATCCAGCTATCTACACAATTCAAGTTCCCATCCGTCCCACACCAAGAAAGGCATCATATACAGCCAAGCCACCAGGTACCACCGCATCTGCTCCAACCCTGATGACAGAGACACTTCTACAAATGCAAGCTGATAAATTAAACAAAAAGGTTACAAACCAAGGACCATCCATAAGAAAATCCACTCTGCTCTTCAAACACCACGTGAACATCTGCTGCAATACAGAGAGAAACAAACCTCAACACGCATACCACTGGTAACCACATACAATCCCACCCTTGAGGAAATATGCAAAATCATCAAGGACCTGAAGCCAATCCTAGCAGAAGATGAGTTGTTAAAGCAAATCTTTCCTGAACCACCCATCTTGGCCTTCAGACAACCACCCAACTTAAAACAAAAGCTGTTCAACAGGAAACTACCCACAGAAACATCAGATACAGACAATGGGACCAAACCCTGCGCCAAACCGCGCTGTAAACTCTGTCAACACATCTGCACAAATTCTGAGGCCTCCCACAACAACAAGACATACAACATCAAGGGACAATACTCCTGCACCACAGAGAATGTAGTCTACATGATACAATGCACCAAGTGTGACCTGGGATGTTACATTGGTGAGAACAGTCAGCCACTCAATAAAAGGATGAACCTCCACAGATCGTCCATCAACAACCATAGAGAAAAGGACTATTGCACCCCAGTTGGGCACCATTTCACCCAAACGGGTCACTCCCTACAGGACCTCAAAATCAAGATCCTGAAAGGAAACTTCAAGAACACCCAGGAAAGAAAGACATTTGAAGCCAAAATGATAGTACTTTATGACTCCAAGAAAAGAGGACTTACTGTGGATTTAAGCTTCTTATCCCATTATCAAAATTTCCTATAACCTTTGCTAAACTCTCTCCCCTCTCCCTGCTCTAACACCATCACACCCCTGCTCCCCCTCCCCTGTCTAAGTCTTATCTTCAGTCTATGGTTCTGTAGTAAAATTGTCCTTTCTCCTCTGTCCAGCATAATCACCATTCTCACCTCTGCTCTCCAGCCCCCCCCCCCCCCCCCCATCCTTATCTGTAGTCCATCGTCCTATAGCTATACAATTTATGGCCCAACTTAATGTCCATTCTCCACATATGTTGTTTTAACCCCTGCATATTTTGTGAGATAGAATGTGTGTTTTCTCCTTGTGAGCTCAGAAATGCTTATGACTTGATAAAGGGAGGAATCCCGAAAGCTTGTCTCTACATAATCTTGTTAGTCCAATAAAAAAGGTATTACAAGATACTGCAACTACCGATGATTTTGCTATTTATATATATATATAAATAAATATATATATATATATATATATATATATATATATTTTTTTTTTTCTATTACCAACATCTTAGCTTTTCTATTTGAGCCACACATATTATAAATATGAAGTCTACACCTAAGTTATAATACGGATGCACATTGAACCTTCTATATTTCAAGGTGAGTTTTAAGTTTAATTTACGTAATGAAAACCTTCAGGCATGAACATCCTGCATCTATTGAGTGACATAAATGGAGCTCAGGGAAGGTTCAAATTAACCTATAAGGCCTTTCGGCATAGAAAGGTTACTACAGTACATAAGACAAATGGTTATTTTATGTGGATCCAGAAGACTGCACATTCCTTTACCTTGAGGCTAAGTTTCTACTTGGTTTTATTGGAAGGGAAAACGCCAAGAAAAACGTCAATTCTGCCGCATGGCGTTTTTTTGGCCAAAAAACACTGCGGCCAGATGTTAGCTGTAAATCAATGAGAAATCGCAAAAATCTTATTCCACTTGGCGTTTTTCACTTTGGCATTTTTTTTTATCCTTTTGGTGCTTTTTCACTCTTTTTTGGCATTTTTCAGCTCCTTGGCGGTTTTCCAAAATCGCAGCATGTTGAGCCACTGGCGATTTTTTTGTCAAAATCGTGGTGTTTTTCTCCCATAGAAGTCTATGGGAGTGAAAAAACGCCAAGAAAAACAATATGTGGTTTTTTTTACTTTGGCATTTTTGCAGGTGGTTTTTCTTCTTTTTTGGACTTTAGAGATCCAAAAAAGTGATGGAGAAACCCTTTTTGATAAAATTTCATAGGGTACCATTAAAAAAATGTAATAAAAAAAGATAGAGTATTGAAGGAAAAATTGTATCTAACAAAATTAATCTTTTTTATAACAAAAATGTTATTAATTTTTAAACAGTGATCAATTTATGTGGGCAGGCGGGGACCTAAAAATGTAGCCGACAATAATAAAAATGTAGTGTGTGTGTGTTTTTCACTTTTTTTTCTTTATTTTTATTTACATTTTTTTAGGTAGTACTACTACTCCCAGCATGGAACACACTGTTCCATGATGGGAGTAGTAGTACCTGTACTAATTGACAGATCGCCCATTGCGATCCTCCTGTATAATGTATAGATGCAGCCGGCCGCTCTTCTGTGGTCCCCTGCACTCACGTATATATACACACCTATTCATATTTCCTGCAGAGAGCTGTGATTGGCCAGATGGTTCCAGCCAATTACAGCTATCTGTGGGTAATAGGAATATGTGTATATATACGTCAGTGCAGGGGACCATAGAAGAGCGTCCACCAAATCTATACATTATACAGGAGGATCACAGCTGGTGTCAGGAGTGACATCCACTGTGATCTTTCCTTAACTGAAGGTACTACTACTTCCAACATGGAGCACACTCTGCCCTATGCTGGGAGCTGTAGTAGCTGCATTAATAGACAGATCACAGCAGGTGTCAGAAGTAACACTTGTTGCAATCTGTCAATTGATGCAGGTACTACAGCTCCCAGCATGGAGCAGAGTGTGCTCCATGTTGGGAGTAGTAGTACCTGAACGTAAGAACAGATCACAGCAGGTATTACTACTGACACCCGCTGTGATCGTCCTATCTATAGCAGAGATGCAGAGCGGCTGTATACAGCGCTCGCATCTCTGCTCTGTACTCCGGCCGGGTCACTCACTCATTCATATTTCCCTCAGAGCGGTGATTGGCTGCAACCATCCAGCCAATCACCACTCTGGGCGGAAAATATTAATGAGTGAGTGGCTGGCCGGAGTACAGAGCAGAGATGCGAGCGCTGTATACAGCCACATCTCTGCTATATTATGGATGATTGCATCGGGTGTCAGGATTGAGACTCGGGGCAATATGTTCATTACTATAGGTACTACTAATCCCATTATGGAACAGTGTGTTCCACTCTGGGAGTAGTAGTACTACCTAAAAAATTGAATAGAGAAAAAAAAGTGAAACACATACACTTTATTAACAATTAATTAAAATTTTGTTATAAAATATATACATTTCATTAAAAAAAATTTTTTCCATCACTACTGCATCCTTTTTAAAAAAAAAACTAAGGTGCAATTTCCACACAAATGAAAAAACGCCAGAAAAAACGCCAGACACACGACATTGCACTGGCGTTTTTTCAGGCATTTTTTCAGGTGTTTTTTTCAACCCAAAAAACGCAGGACAAAAAACAAGTAGAAACTTAGCCTCATGCAAGTTTGAGTCAATGCCCAATAAACCACAAGGGTACGAGAAATGTTGAAGGTCTCCCTATCTCATATCTATTAATCTGTCTAAGGCAGAGGCAGGCAGCACAACCCAAAGTAAAAAAATGCAGTGGGTGCCGTCAGGACAGACCGGGTCATGGTCCGTTTTTCAATACATGCAAAGAGGTTCTGCAGCACTCCAGATTGAATTCAAAAGGTGATTTATTTAACCCATGCAGAAAAAGGTGATGCAACGTTTCACCGGTCTCACACCGGCTTTTTCAAGCTTGAAAAATCCGGTGTGAGACCGGTGAAACGTTGAATCACCTTTTTCTGCATGGTTAAATAAATCACCTTTTGAATTCAACCTGAAGTGCTGCAGAACATCTTTGCATGTATTTATCTGTCTATCTATCTCATATCTATCTATCAATCTATCATCTATGTATTTCATATCTATCTATCCCCAGGAATGGCACATAGGAAATGTGGTACAAATATTTAGAAAGGGGTCAAAAGGTGACCCCAGGAATTATAGACCTGTTAGTTTAACCTCCGTTGTATGTAAATTGTTTGATAGTTTTCTAACAAGATTTTATTTGATAAAAATAAATGTATGACCCCATATCAGCATGGCTTTATGAGGGATCGGTCCTGTCAAACTAACCTGATCAGCTTTTATGAGGAGGTGAGCTCCAGACTGGACCAGGGCCAATCATATCTTGATTTTTCCAAAGCATTTGATAGGGTGCCACATAAAAGGTTGGTGCATAAAATGAGAATGATTGGGCTGGGGGAGAATGTGTGCAAGTGGGTAAGTAACTGGATCAGTGATAGGAAACAGGGTTGCAAAGTAGAGATGGTCAGCTCTCAGGACACCCAACATGGCTAAAGACTCCAGCATAGGCAATAGAACAGAAATAGGTAGCCAGTGGTGCAATGAAAAATTCTGTTTATTCAGATCACAATCTGGGATGGGATCTGAATAAACATAATTTTTCATCGCACCACTGGCTACCTATTTCTGTTCTATAGGAAACAATGTGTTTATTAATAGTACTTATTCTGATTGGGTGACTGTTACTAGTGGTGATTTTTGCCTCAATGTTTATTCTTAACAGCAAAATTGCTGTTGTCTCAGGTTTTCCCAGGTTGCAGTGTGGCCCGAGACATTGCATCACTAGTCAGATGAGGGAGCTTGCCTTTGCTTCAATGGGTGGAGCAAGGAAATGTAGTTTTGCAAGAGCTGGATGCACAATGGTTAGAAAACCCAGGTCTATTGCATGCAAAGGATTACAGGTGTGTTTTAATGGGTGTGGTGGCTGATGTGTGGGAGGGAGAAAAGTGACCTCACACTTACAAACAAGGAATTATGGAACTTGTAGTTTAAGGGAACAAATTCCAACAGGAAATACCCAGTTCACAAAAGGATAGCCACAGCATTATTGTAATCTTACAACCTAGCCACTTAGTCCCAAGACAAGCACACAAATCCTTCCTAAGCATATCCACTACTTTCTGCCAGTACTAAAATCACCTTATGGCGGATAATCGCTTTAATCCTTGGGGCATTAGGATATCCCAATGCAACACATTGCTGTGTCGGGTTAGAGCCCACAAGATAACCATGGCTACATCTATACATCAGATGGAAGGTCATTGAAAAGGCATAGCGAGGAGAAGACAGGTGCAGAAAAGACTATGCCAGAATAAAAACTTATTAATGACAAAGTAGAAGAATAGCGCCAGATGGGCTTCTACATCAAATGGCTCTTAGTATAGAATCATAAGTGATCTTCACAAACTCCAGAATGGGCATGATGCATTGTGTATGATACAAGCACCAAGAATTAACCTTTTAGGGCCGCTTTTCTTTTCATTCAATTCACCCAGATATAAGTTAAAAGAAGATAAAGTATTGGAGCTATTAAAATCCCTGTGGCTGCATTTCGTAGTAGACATAGTCATAGAATCCTCAGTTGGGCAATTTATTTCCTTGATCATTGCAAACAGCTAACAAATCTCTATGTGCTCAAATGTTGGTTACTTTACCTAAGGAATTATTAAAAACTGAGTTTTTTTAATGCAATTCAAAAATACGAAAGCCTTAAACCATCCAACTGAAACTGGCAGTCCTTCTACACGTGCCAATATCATTAGATATGATATTACAGAAATTAATTCCACAGATTTTATACTTTTTAATACTCATCTTCTCTGTCTCTGGCTGCCACTAGTGGGAGCAAACAGAAGACAAATGAAAACATCAAAGCTAAGCTCCATGATATCTATCTATCTATCTATCAATCTATATATCTTTTTCATGTACCCTATCTATGAGGTGGCATATGTATACCTAGAACCTCCAAATATATTGTGCAGCATGTACCATTTGTTCAATTGTAAATCTTGTCTTTTCAGCTTTCTCCTTAAGAAATTATGCGACAAAGTTATACAATATAGCAGCAATCTTTGCATCAAAGAAATCCTGCTGAGTACCCAGCTATAATTTATTGGTGAACTAATCAGTGTATTCATTCCAGTAAAGTGATATTTAAACCTCATAGCTTTTATATAAAAAAGGTCTAGTCTGAAAACCTATTATCAAATACCCTTTTTAAGGCATGATGAGTTAAAAAGGGCCCTCGTTCGGGACCTCTAACAGTTAGCCAAAGTAGAAAACTGCTATAAATACTGTATCTCGCTGATAGATGAAGTAAGTTCATGCATTATATGAACAGTTTATTCATTTTAATTGGCACTATGCAATACTTAATTTCCCCTGTGGTGGTGCTGTGGGGTATTAGAACAATTTCTTCCAGGGTCCTACGCATTTTACGGATGATTACTGGTGATCATGGGATCATCATATTTTCGAGTGACTTTCAAATGGGATTATCATGACCTTACTGCACTTCCCTTACCTCAGTGGGCATATTGTCAATCTGGCTTTGAGCCAAACAGGTAACTCTTTGTAAACTGGTTTGTATGGGTACCCTCTCTGATGTTTTGTTAATATTAGGTAGAGTGCTCCGGACGGAAGAAGCGCATTCATATGCGTGAAACCACCGTCAGTTGCCTCTGAGTGCCCCATGCCGTCTTGAGACCCTTACCGGAGGAGCGACCCTAGATGGGAGCTGATTGACTAGAACTTACGCGGTGAGTGCAGGATGCCTGTCCTTTCCTATAGTTTTCATTTTGATGACTTTTGTTTGATTGCCATGTTGGGTATAATCTGGTTTCCTGCCTTAAGTGAATATATCCATCTTGTGGTCTCTGAGGGATTTTGGTATTTGTGCCACTGTTTTGTTCTTTTTGGTTAGATTTTGACCAGACTGTGTCACTTTATTCAGTTTAGAGCAAAATTAGTAATGAAATGAGCCTAAATGAACTTAGCAATACACAAAACTTGGTGGTGCCTTAAAGGGTTTGTCTAGGCAAAACTAACTTATCTCCTTTTCATGGGGATCCCCCACGATCTCCGGAACAGGACCCCGTCTCTCAGTGAGGAACACGTGCAGTAGATGGCACATGCTCAATTCCTTTCTATCAGAGTGCCAGTAATGTACCCGGGTCTCTTCGGCACTCCTATAAAAATGAATGAGGCGCATGCAGGGTCCCGTTCCAGAGATCACTGAGATCCCAATGGTTGAAACCCCTGCAATCAGCTAATTACTCATGTGGATAAAAGATACGTTAGTTTTAAAAATCCCTTTAAATGGGCATTTAAAAAAAAACTTTTGATGTGGTAGAGGCTTGTCAAAAGTCTTGATTGTTCTAAGTCTTCACACCACGACCAATAGATGGGGGGGAAAAAAGAGACAGGCTTACAATGTAAGTCTATGGGATTGTCTTGGTCAACAGCTTTTTTTTCATGCTCATTCTAACAATCATTTGAGGTCCGAACACTTAGATTCCCGACCAATCAAAACTTTTGACATGTCTCTAGGACATGTCAATTTTTTTTTAAAGCAAGAGGTACACTTTAATTTTTATTAAAATAAACTGCAATGCAAAAACAAAAACTCCTTAAACTACATTATTTTTATGCAGTATTTTATGGAGTAAAAAAAAGTTTGGATTGGGTTAAAATGTTATTTTATTTTTATATTTTTTATTTTCTATTTTAAATGTTGGCCAAGTATAATTCTTAGATTCCCTCTTATAATGGCTAGAAAAGAGAAAAAATAAATCAGTTACAAAATAATACTGTTAGTGCTGTCAAAATGATTAAACTGAGGAATATGGAAATATGAAAACACATTTTATCATAAGCTATTATCTATTTCAGGGATGTTTCATTTTAATTATCTGCTTGAATTGTAAATCTCAGCACAGTTGTCTTTGGACTCGAGTAAAGATATTAACATTTTGTTGTGTCAAAGGATACTCAAAGTCCAGAACTCCGGGATTTGTAATAGTATACTTATTATAAATGAATTGTTTTGTTCAGACAAAGTAATCGGAGACAATAATCCATGTAAACATCCCTGTAAGCTTCCAATCCTAATAGAAATAATGCCCTTTGAAAGTCAGAGCAAAGTGAAATTACACTAATCGTACTCGTAGTAGATAATTGGAGACTCATTTAGTGGCATTTATAGGAAGATCATAACGAGTTATTTGTGTTTCTAAATTATACAGCTGGCTCAAAGAAACATATGAGTATGACCCTATTTACAATCAATGTCACTACAGCAAAGGTTAAAACCCATTGCATATTATCAAGGGTGGTTTTGTGAGTGGTAAACTGGAAATTGCCAAGCAACCCCATATCCTACATGGCCACAATGGATTCCTTAGGTTATGGCTTCCACACAACTTTTTACTGCAGTTTTTGAGCCAAAGCCAGAAGTGTATTCAAAAGGAATTGAAGTTATAAAGGAAGTACTTATTGCTCTCATTCCTACTGGGTCCATTTCTGCTTTAGGTTCAAAAACTTCAGTGGCAGTTTTTTTTTTAAAACGCCAGAAAAAAAATGTGTGGAAACCGAGCAATAGAACAACAGTAAAGGGGTAGTACTGTTATATACCAGTTTCTCCACTGCACCCTAGCACTTCTTAGAATACTGTGGACACACACCCGCAACTCAAAAATAAACAGTCTTTTGGGTGCATTCACACATACAGAATCTGCTGCAGATTTGATTATACAGATTTCAATGTATATTAAATAATTGAATACAGCATCATGTCAGCTGACTGTCACTTTAAACCACCACAACTTCCAGTGTGGGTAAAATAAATGAAACAAAGACAGAAAAAGTTCAATCAGGGTGGCCAAATTTTAGTAGGCAAATTCTTCCAACCAGTAGATCTGTCCAATTTTGTCAATCCAATATTGTATTGAAGGTCGGGTTGGCTTTCCATGAAGCTGCTAGGTCTAGACAGGTCTAGCTAGGTTTTTGGTTAAGGAACTGTAAGGCCATGTTCAGATGACATAAAATGTCCACATGGAAAACACATGCAGACATTTGAATAATCCAACAGGTGCTAGGACCTCTCAGGATTGCTTGCGTCTTATATGCGCCAATGCATTTGTAAGCAAAATCCACAAAAAAATAGACAAGTCTATTATTTTTGTGGATGCCAGAAACGGGGTTTCCGCAGCAGAAACAGCAGAATTCCACACCGACAGTCCGCCGTGTGAACATAGCCTAAGAGTCAGATAGAAGATCAATGCATCAGTTTTTTTATTTTAACCCCTTGCCGTAGAACGCCGGGTTTTTACGGCGCTGCGGCACAGGCGGGTTATGAAGCAAGCTCAGGAGCTGAGCTCGCATGATACCCGCACGGTCCCGGCTGCTATCAGCAGCCAGGACCCATGGCTAATGCTGGATATCGCCGTTCCGGCAGATGTCCGGCATTAACTCTTTAGACGCGGCGATCAAAGTTGATAGCCACATCTAAAAGTGAAAGTAAAAACATCCCGGCAGCTCAGTTGAGCTAATCGGGACATTGCGATAAAATTACGATGTCCCGATCAGCTGGGACGCAGCAGGAGGGTGCCTCACCTGCCTCATGCACGTCTGAATGGCAATTGATTGCTGCAAGCCTGAAATCCAGGCTTGAGCAATCAATCACTGATAACACTGATCAATGCATCAAGTTATGTCTTTGCAGTGATCTGTGGAATCTATGGGAGCTATAACATTGCAAAAAAAAGTGAAAAAAAAGTAAATAAAGATCATTTAACCCCTAATAAAAGTTTGAATCACCCCCCTTTTCCCATAAAAAAAACTATGTAAATAAAAATGAACATATATGGTATTACCGCGTGCGTAAATTTCCGAACTATAAAAATATATTGTTAATTAAACTGCATGGTCAATGGCGTACACGCAAAAAAATTCAAAAGTCCAAAATAGCGTATTTTTGGTCATTTTTTGTAACATAAAAATATGAATTAAAAGCGATAAAAAGTCTGATCAAAACAAGAATGGTACTGATAAAAACTTCAGATCACGGCACAAAGAATGAGCCCTCATACCACCCGGTGCATGGAACAATAAAAAAGTTATAGGGGTCAGAAGAGGACAATGTTAAACATATGCATTTTCCTGCATGTAGTTATGATTTTTTTCCAAAGTAATAAAATAATCAAACTTATATAAGTAGGGTATCATTTTAATTGTATGGACCTACAAAATAAAGATAAAGTGTCATTTTTAATGAAAAATATACTGCGTAGAAACAGAAGCCCCCAAAATTTACAAAATGGCATTTTTTCTTCCATTTTGTCTCACAATGATTTTTTTTTTCCATTTTGCCATAGATTTTTGGGTAAAATGACTAATGTAATTACAAAGTAGAATTGGTGGCGCAAAAAATAAGCCATCAAATGGATTTTTAGGTGCAAAATTGAAAGGGTTATGATTTTTAAAAAGTAAGGAGGAAAAAACAAAAGTGCAAAAACAGAAAAAAAGCTATGTCCTTAAGGGGACCAGAAAGAAATCTTACACTTCAAACTACCGGTCATATTGTTATAGTATATTGTGATGCACATCTGTCATGTTCTCACAATGAGTTATGGCTACAGAATGGCCAAAAAGTGGCTTCACAATGTCCCGTTGTGACATCATCTGGTCCTCTGGTCATCCCACTACTTTTGAATTCAGAGACAATCTCATCTTGGCAGAAACTGCCCTCTCGGCCAATCACTGACTGCCAAAGTGTCCTGAGTAGGCCGTCACTTCCTGAGATGAGGCCTAGGTGAAATTAGTGAGGGACCGGATGATGTCACATCTTGTACTATGGGAATCAAGGTAGGTAAGGATGTCTTTTTTGTTTTTATGACACCCCAAGCAAAAAATAAATAATTGTGCCTGGATAACCCTTTTAGTGGCATTACTAAGAGTCTGTCTGGGGAACTGCATGAAATAAGACAGCCTGTATACTGATGCATCTTACAGGAATGACAAGTTACCAGTCTAGCCAGATGTAAGATAGAGAAACCCCCATTTAAAAAAAAAAAGAATTCTAATGAAATTCAGAAAATATATACTTTAATATGTTAAATAATAATACAAACCCTTAAATTGAACTTCGGATATACAAAATGTGATAAATCTTTCATGTGACACTAATAATGGTTTGACCTCAGAAAAACAATTTATCTCCCTAATTGTGCGGCGGAGCTTTTTTATGCACATCATTTTGGCAAAACACATTTGACTTATCATTTTATATTTATTTGGTTTACTAGCCTTGTAAATTTGTTCCCACTTATAATTATTTATTGCATTAATTTTCTTTCTACACATAAACTGAAGAGAGACTAAATGCCTGCATAATGTAGCTGCCAAAACACTTTATTCCTGGCAACATCTGCTACCGTTAACTATAATTTTACATGGTTCTGCCCATTATGTTTTTTTTTTCCCAACCACCTGAACGTTATCAAAACAAAAGCTTGATTTCAATTTCCCATCCCTATTTTTTCTTTAATTAATCATAATTACCAGCAATTATGAACGACCTTTCTTAGATTCCAGTGACATCATCACACCTTTTGTAGCAAAAATTTTCACAAGACATTACAATTACAGTATAGTTAGGTTTTTCCTCTAATTAGAAATGAATATCATTACAGCTGTTTCAGGGCTTCATTTACTGTCAGCCATGTTGCATTGAAAATTAGTAGCTTATATGATGAGGATTGATTTAGTCATATATCAAAAAGAAAATAGATTATTTGTTTCATTATGTTTTCCTGTCTTTTGCATGTCAGTTTTGTGTTAGTTATAGTTATATAATGACCAGAAATAGTGCCATCCTTTGTATACACACACCTGACAGCTTATCCTGAAAGATGACTTGAAAACACAGATGTGCTTTAGACTACATTCTTAGGCAGTGACCAATCTACATATCAAAATAGCATGAGTTAAAAAAAAAAAAAAAAAACTACGCATGTGTGGCCCTGAGCTCAGTAACAACCCATGTCCATGCCTTTTGGGTGCCCAACACCTTAATATGGAGGCATCAACTAGTGTGTCAGTGTCACGATTCGGCTTCCAGGTAGTGGATCCTCTGTGTCAGCGAGGGATTGGCGTGGACCGTGCTAGTGGACCGGTTCTAAGAGGCTACTGGTTTTCACCAGAGCCCGCCGCAAAGCGGGATGGTCTTGCTGCGGCAGTAGCAACCAGGTCGTATCCACTAGCAACGGCTCTACCTCGCTGACTGCTGAGAAGGCGTGGGACAGAAGGACTAGGCAGAGGCAAGGTCAGACGTAGCAGAAGGTCGGGGGCAGGCGGCAAGGTTCGTAGTCAGGATGGGTAGCAGAAGTTCAGGTACACAGGCTTTGGACACACTAAACGCTTTCACTGGCACAAGGCAACAAGATCCGGCAAGGGAGTGCATGGGAGGAGATCAGATATAGCCAGGGAGCAGGTGGAAGCCAATTAAGCTAATTGGGCCAGGCACCAATCATTGGTGCACTGGCCCTTTAAGTCTCAGAGAGCTGGCGCGCGCGCGCCCTAGAGAGCGGAGCCGCGCGCGCCAGCACATGACAGCAGGGGACCGGGACGGGTAAGTGACCTGGGATGCGATTCGCGAGCGGGCGCGTCCCGCTGTGCGAATCGCATCCCCAACGGCCAAGACAGTGCAGCGCTCCCGGTCAGCGGGACTGACCGGGGCGCTGCAGGGAGAAAGACGCCTTGAGCGCTCCGGGGCGGAGCGGGGACCCGGAGCGCTAGGCGTAACAGTACCCCCCCCCTTAGGTCTCCCCTTCTCTTTGTCCGGTAACTGCCTCCCCTGGGATGAGGACACCGGGAAAGAATGGAGGGTTTCCTCAACGGCAGGCAGTACAGCAGGAGTGGGAATGGGGAGGGAGGGCAGAGGGCGAGGCCTGGCACGGGGCAGTGTGACACCAGGACGGGGGCCATGGGGAGGCACAGAGGCTTGCCTGACGGGACTGGGAGGGGGGGAGAGGCACTTCCTGTGGCAGGCAGAGTCCCAGTTCCTGATCTCCCCGGTGGTCCAATCAATGGTGGGGGAATGAAGCCGGAGCCAAGGCAGACCGAGGAGGACCTCAGAGGTACAGTTGGGGAGAATGAAGAACTCAATCCTCTCAAGGTGGGGTCCAATAGACATGAGGAGGGGCTCTGTGCGGTAACGCACGGTGCAGTCCAATCTGGCTCCGTTGACCGCGGAAATGTAGAGCGGCTTGACGAGACGGGTCACCGGGATGCTGAATTTATTAACAAACGACTCCAAAATAAAATTTCCAGAGGCACCGGAGTCCAAGCAGGCCACGGCTGAGAGGGAAGAGTTGGCTGAAGAAGAAATCCGCACGGGTACCGTGAGACGTGGAGGAGCAGACTTGGAACCAAGAGACGCCACACCCACGTGAGCTGGGTGCGTGCGTGCGTTTCCCAGGCGTGGAGGACGGATAGGGCAATCCACCAAGAAATGCTCGGTACTGGCACAGTAAAGACAGAGATTTTCTTCCCTACGGCGATTCCTCTCTTCCTGGGTCAGGCGAGACTTATCCACTTGCATGGCCTCCTCGGCGGGAGGCCCAGGCGTAGATTGCAACGGATACTGTGGGAGAGGTGCCCAGAGATCTAAGTCTTTTTCCTGGCGGAGCTCTTGGTGTCGCTCAGAAAAACGCATGTCAATGCGGGTAGCTAGATGGATGAGTTCTTGCAGATTGGCAGGAATCTCTCGTGCGGCCAGCACATCCTTGATGCGACTGGATAGGCCTTTTTTAAAGGTCGCGCAGAGAGCCTCGTTATTCCATGATAACTCGGAAGCAAGAGTACGAAATTGGATGGCGTACTCGCCCACTGAAGAATTACCCTGGACCAGGTTCAACAGGGCAGTCTCGGCAGAAGAAGCTCGGGCTGGCTCCTCGAAGACACTCCGGAGTTCAGTGAAGAAGGCCTGGACTGTGGCTGTGGCAGGATCATTGCGGTCCCAGAGCAGTGTGGCCCAAGACAAGGCCTTTCCTGAAAGAAGGCTTACTACGAACGCCACCTTAGACCGTTCTGAAGGAAACAAGTCCGACAACATCTCCATATGCAGGGAACACTGAGACAAAAATCCACGGCAGAGTTTAGAGTCCCCATCAAATTTGTCCGGCAGGGACAAGCGGAGGTTAGGAGCGGCCACTCGCTGCGGAGGAGGTGCAGGAGCTGGCGGAGGAGATGGTTGCTGCTGTAGCAGAGGCAGAAGTTGCTGTAACATGGCGGTCAACTGCGACAGCTGCTGTCCTTGTTGGGCAATCTGCTGCGATTGCTGAGCGACCACCGTGGGAAGATCAGCGAGACTTGGCAGCGGCACCTCAGCGGGATCCATGGCCGGATCTACTGTCACGATTCGGCTTCCAGGTAGTGGATCCTCTGTGTCAGCGAGGGATTGGCGTGGACCGTGCTAGTGGACCGGTTCTAAGAGGCTACTGGTTTTCACCAGAGCCCGCCGCAAAGCGGGATGGTCTTGCTGCGGCAGTAGCAACCAGGTCGTATCCACTAGCAACGGCTCTACCTCGCTGACTGCTGAGAAGGCGTGGGACAGAAGGACTAGGCAGAGGCAAGGTCAGACGTAGCAGAAGGTTGGGGGCAGGCGGCAAGGTTCGTAGTCAGGATGGGTAGCAGAAGTTCAGGTACACAGGCTTTGGACACACTAAACGCTTTCACTGGCACAAGGCAACAAGATCCGGCAAGGGAGTGCATGGGAGGAGATCAGATATAGCCAGGGAGCAGGTGGAAGCCAATTAAGCTAATTGGGCCAGGCACCAATCATTGGTGCACTGGCCCTTTAAGTCTCAGAGAGCTGGCGCGCGCGCGCCCTAGAGAGCGGAGCCGCGCGCGCCAGCACATGACAGCAGGGGACCGGGACGGGTAAGTGACCTGGGATGCGATTCGCGAGCGGGCGCGTCCCGCTGTGCGAATCGCATCCCCAACGGCCAAGACAGTGCAGCGCTCCCGGTCAGCGGGACTGACCGGGGCGCTGCAGGGAGAAAGACGCCGTGAGCGCTCCGGGGAGGAGCGGGGACCCGGAGCGCTAGGCGTAACAGTCAGACCCTACTCTACTAAATTGCATAGTGCATAGAAGAAATAAACAAATACAGTACAAAAGTCAGGAAAAAAATCAGGTCACAAAAGGGTCAACTGACAACAGTACAGTAAAAAGACAGACAGGGAATGCACATACAAAACACAAAATCAGAATCAAACAAGCTAAATCAATACAGGTGAGAATGTCACAGTACAGACAAAGTAATCAGAAGAATAATCAGAGAACAAGTCAAGAAAATATAAATATACACAGAATATGACAAAGCAGAGCCAAGGAGCAAGGAACAATCCTTTATCACAGGCGATCCCTGAAATCAGACTGCAGCCTTATATAGACCAACTCATGGAGATAAGGTCACTAAGAACAAGGTCGTTTGGCCTGACATTTGTAGCTTCGCAGTGGCCAGAGCACAGCATGTGAAGCTTGTTCAGCCAGATGAAAAAAATAAATAACTAAAAGAATAAATAAAAAATACGACCAAATACTGTTAATACCATTTAATTAATGTTGACTGTAAAGAGCAACTTTGACTCTATGAGTGGTCAATGACATATTTGGATTTTCCAGATTACTTCTGATCAATAGAGGCATTCATTTGATGTCTTTTAAGCAGTCCGATTCTGATCCTAATTTTACTATTGATATTGTAATGTTAGGTCATAATTCCTAATAAGTAAACTGAAATAAATGACTAAAGATATCCTACACTGTCGGATGGCCAAGAACATCTGTAAATAAATAACTGTGGATATGTCACTTTTATAATGTATTGCTCCTTGATTATTATTTTTATTGTACTATTTGCTTAATAAAATGTTGTTGGTTGTTGTGTTGGTTGTGTTTTTGCTTTGGATTTTAATTTGTATTAGCATTTTGTTCTTTTTTGATAGAAAAGGGATAGAAAAAAACATGAAATGTATAAATAATAACATAGTAAAAAAACAACAACACATTTTCTATATTAATACTAACCTCTTACCGTTCTATCACCTCAAGAACAGTAGTATGAATAAACAACCTAGAGGAGTTGGTTTAATTATTGTTCATATTATTGTTCAAACTCATGTGCTATTGCTTGTAAAGAAAGAAAGCACGGTTACACCAACCAGAATAAAATCATACCAGAAATTACAGTATGCACAAAATTGTTATTATCAAAAGGCTAAGTATAATTACTCTATAGGAATTGAAATTTTTCCAGTATTTAGCTATTTATAGTTACAAGAGCTATACAACCACCATTACAAAAATCACTTATTACATGTCTGACTTACTTTTCAATCGAAAACATTATCTCATAGTTTAAGCTTTTATTACTTATCATTGCCGAGATATGAACAAAAAAACGTCCTTCAAATATCACTGACTGTCCATCGTAACAGGGTCGGATAATAGGATTGTATTCTCATGGGGTAGAAGGGCGTATGGTAAGCATTGTTCTCTTTTAAATGCATGATAGAAATAACACATATGATATTGTATAGTGGCGGTCAAGCCTCTAGATATACAAGCAATATCAATAGCCAAGATAAGCTTAAAGGGGAACTCTGGTGGAAAATAAAAATGTGTTCAAAACAACTGGTGCCAGAAAGTTAAACAGATTTGAAAAATACTTATTTTTAAAAATGTTAACCATTCTAGTACTTATGAGCTGCTGTATGCAACAGATATACTACAGAGAAATTTGTGAAGTTCTTTCCAGTCTGACAACAGTGCTCTCTGCTGACACTTCTGTCCATGTCAGGAACTGTCCATAGTAGGAGAGGATTCCTATGGGGATATGCTTCTAATTTGGACAGTTCCTGACATGGACAGAAGTGTCAGCAGAGAGCACTGTTGTCAAACTGGAAAGAACTTCACAAATTTCTCTGTCGTATATCTGTTGCATACAGCAGCTCATAAGTACTAGAAGGGTTAAGATTTTTAAAAATAAGTATTTTACAAATCTGTTTAACTTTCTGGCACCAATTGTTTTGAACACATTTTTTTTCATTTTTTTTATGAATAGATAAGCAACTGGGCGTCAACATTTCCCCTTAATAAAAAAAGGGGTTGTCCCTGTAAATACTTTCACTGACATCTGTGACTGGATAGTCTGATAGTAAGCTTGGTCAAACCCCAACTGGTGATACCCAGTTGTTAATTTATTCAGAATTTTTTAGGAGGAACAACTGATGAATGGCACAATGTAGAGTTTATGTAATTTCAAAGATTTACTTATAAACAAATCAGGAGAGCCAACAGGTCACCTCCAAAGCCCAATAAACGTGATGTGTAAAATGATAATCATTCTTAAAAGTAAATATTTACCCATTAATACAATTTTCCATTCTAAATAGTTTAAAATGATTTGCTGTTCCATATCAGTCATCTAAATTATCATTGTCACCACCCCTACAAAAACATATTCATACTGGTAAAAGATTATTACTATTATTATTATTATTATTATTTTTAAATTTATTTATAAATCTACCATTAGAGAATGCTTACTGTATTATTAAGTATTAACAGTATTCTAGCTAGCTCTTTTTTTCACCCTAGTGGTAACTGTAGCAATATAAGGGTTTTGGCAATATTAGAAAACCTTTTTATTTTTACTTATTTTTTTATTTTTTATAAAGATGGAGTTTTAAATATGAGGAAGATATATGTAAAAGAAGACATCAGCATTTAAAGTTGAACCTTAATGTTAAAAGTTGGAAATAAACTATAAAGGAAAGTTCATAGACAAGGTTCAAGAAGGGACTGTCACCACCCCTCAGGCATTTCACTAGGCGTAATGGGGGAGATTCATAAAGACCCGAGTTGAGGAAAAGTTGACCAGTTGCCCACAGCAACCAATCAGATTGCAATAAGAGGCCTTTTATAAAATGAAAGAAGCAATCTGATTGGTTGACTGGATGACTTCTCCTCTGCACAGGTTTTGATAAATCTCTCTCAATATCTTTTATACGCTTTGTTCAGCTACATCCTTTAAGTAGTAAAAATGTTATTGCACCATGAATAAATATATATATATATATATATATATATATATATATATATATATATATATATATATATTTATATACATATTCTAAATGTGTATATATACCTATCATACCTTGATCGCAACTACACTCAAAATGTCTTTTCGAATAACATACACTTTGGTTGAGGCAACCTTCAGGATGAATTGAGAATAAAAAATATTTGAACACTTTTAGAATTAGAATTATTTAAGTTCGCCTATTCACATCTCAAGGGCAGCCAGGATCAACTTGGCCCAAGGCTGACCTCATTATTTCCAGTCTAAGCAGAACAGCTATGGAACTGCAAATAGCCCAAATCAAATAGAGATGGAAGACGGCATGCTGAAGTAGTCTAATGAAAAAAAAAAGTCGGATGTGCTCATTAAGAGCTGCTTTTACTGTTAGGTATAATCTCAAGAAATAAAAGGTGGAAGTATTGCAAAAATAATGATGCTATGTTAAGGAGGACTCACCTTTGTGACTGCTACCACTACTAGTTATATCCTATACAATGGGCTCTACACGTGTGCTATAACAAGTTCCGTGCACATAGGTTTGAAAGGCTGTTTGCTCCTGTGACTATTTTCAAATTATTTAGACTCTAAAAGGGGATTTGTCACCGTAATAGGCTGCCCTTTTTAAGAATAGTATATAAATGGGTCAGGTCTGCTGTGTTATAGTATACAGCAAATAGCTTTAGTGTAATAATGTAATGGAAAGTTTCATAATGATATACAATATGAGATAGATTGGGCTAGCCATTGCATTAGCCCCCAAAAAACCTTTAAATGAGTACTGTGGTGCAGGACAATTTATCCCTTATCCGAGCGATAGGGGATAAGTGTCTAATTGCGGGGGTCCGACTGCTGGAACTCCCCGTGATCTCCTGCACAGTGCTCCGGCTCTCCCCATGAACAGAGCTGTGTCCACTATGGCACAAAGCAGTGGCCAACACACCCCCTCCATGGATCTCTATAGGAGAGCTGGCGATATAGCCTTCATGTATCTCCTGCTTTCCCATAGAGATACATAGAGGGAGCGTGTTGGCTATCGCTTCAAGCGGTTGTCCACAGTCTCCTTGCATGGAACGGAAATCGGAAATTCTAGTGCCTGGAACTGCTGACATATCTTGTTAATGTAAAGAATATCCACTGATGGCCCTAAACACCTAGATATACACTGAAACCTCTTTGAGAAGATCATCCAAGATTGCATTAAAAAGGGATCTTTTATAGGCGTAGTCTTTTCGAAGAAAATGGCCACTACACAAAATATGGTCTAGATAAGGGAGTGGTCTTCTCAATGAGGTGGACATTGCACAATGAAATAAAAATCTTTTGCAAGACCAAAATAAGGCTGCACCAGTCAGTGAATTCTGGGATATCTGGAGCTAGGGGGAAAAAACAAACAAACAAAAAGAAAGGAAAAAAAAGGTACCCACTATGACCATGTGCCAAGCACAATGATTCCCTGTTCCCTGTTGCTGCCTTGATTTGATAGATCCTAAATTTGATCCTGACACCTAGAACAGCATACTACAATACAGCAAAATGGTTGACGATATCAGTGTAATATGCCATAAAGAAATACATATTTCTTTGGGTTACCTTATAGTTATTGGTTAAAATTAAAGTTTTCTTCCTCCAACTTTCCTATATTTTTCATTTAATAACAAGATGTTAAGAGGAAGCTGTGACCTTAATTCCAGCGCGTTTTGAAGCCTGACCTTCACTGACTGATTGATATTTGTTTAAATGTTATATTTTTTCTAAAAAATACTTGAAAACGTCTACTTAGAGAACCAAAGGTAAATGCCACTTATTTTCCCCTTATTGCCTTTGACTTTTTGATACTAAAGAGGATCTGAGTACATTATCCTTACATCGTTTTAAGCACAGGGGACCACACATTCCTATATTTTTTTTATTTTTATTTTGTATATTGAAAAAATAGTTAGAAGTTGGTCAGCACATCTGATACATAACCATTGTATGGACCAGGCATACAGCTAAACTACATGGTTTCGCCAAATAGATGATTCACACTATTTGGCCGAATGGTAAGCTAAGAACCTCAATTTTTTATTAAAGCAATATAGCATACCATATTTCATATATAGCCAGTGGCGTAGCTATAGAGGTCGCAACGGTCGCTATGGCAACTGGGCCTCATCACCAGGGGTACCCGCAGGGCCCCCCTTTCCACATTTACATGATGGCCGCTGCTGCCAGATGTTCTCGTACTGCAGCAGTGGAGTCCAGATGAGGGCCCGAGCTCCCTACATATCCCGGGATGGGCAGGGACAACACAGAGGCATCATCACGCCCTGGCCCCCAACTGTCCCACCCTTGCCTTGCCGCATTTTGAGTGGAGAGGAGGAGGAGGGGCACGCACGAGTCCCGTCCAGGAAGCCCTGCCCTTCTTATTCCTTTATTGTGGTGTGTAGTGCATTGCAGCTTCCCGCCTGTCCTATACTGCCGACA
The DNA here is from genome assembly GCF_029499605.1 of Hyla sarda. Taxonomy (NCBI): domain Eukaryota; kingdom Metazoa; phylum Chordata; class Amphibia; order Anura; family Hylidae; genus Hyla; species Hyla sarda. The sequence continues at coordinate 64,186,277 of NC_079193.1, forward strand.
CTTCACCCAGGCGACCGCTTCCCTGACCAGCCCGCGGTATGACCCTGCCTTAGACGCTGTGCACTCTAAATGTACGGCGCTAGGGTGTTACCGCGCACAGCGCCGTACATTTATGGCATGGCTATGAAGTTAGCTACGCTCACTTCATTGTCCTTGCAGAAAAGTGACATGCAGTGTTTCCCAACCAAGGTGCCTCCAGCCAGTCTAAAACTACAACTCCCAGCATGGCCAGACATCCTTTTGCTGTCTGGGCATCCTGGGAGCTGAAGTTTTGCAACAGCTGGAGGCACCCTGGTTTGGAAACACTGCATTATTGTATATGTACCACAGATTACTTTATAGAAAAAAAATTAAAGTTTTATGATAAAACATCTAGTATGGATTAAAGTATTATTCCCATAAAGAAGTGGTCTCCAAACTGTGACCCTCCAGCTATTGAAAAACTACAACAGCATGCCCGGAAAGCTTTTGGCTGTCTAGCCTGTCTGGGCATGCGTGGAGTTGTAGTTTTGCAACAGCTGGAGGGTCACAGTTTTGAGACCACTGTCATGAAGTGATACTACATCAAGTGTAAAGCCCAGTGATGTAGTAGCTATAGAGGTCGCAACAGTTGCTATTGCGACTAGGCCTCTAGTTAACTCAAGGGAGGGCGTCTCATGATAACGGACATCAGCGATCATGCTGATGTCCGCCATTTACTCTATATATGCCATGATTGATGCTAATCATGGCATCTTTAGTGAGAATGGAGGTGCGGATTTGGGTGGGCTCATCACAGGGGGATGTGTATGATGGATGTGTATATGTATGGTGACACTAGCAGGATGTGTATATGTATGATAGATATGTCTATGATGGATTTATGTATGTATGATGCTTGTGGATGTGTGTATGAATGATGGATTTGTGTGTGCATGAATGATGGATTTGTGTTTGGATGTGTGTATATGATGGATGTGTGTATGTATGATGGATGTGTATGTAGGATGGATGTGTGTATGATGGATGTGAGTGTATGTATGATAGATGTGTATCTATCATACATATACAAATCTATCATACGTATACACATCTATCATACATACACAAATATATCATATATATATATATATATATATATATATATATATATATAACATCCAGCAACAACGTGGCTCTCCAAGAAATAGTGAAAAAATTTGTGAGTTTATTTCTGTCACATCAGTACAAGCAGCGTTTCTGCTCCTATGGAGCAATTTTCCGAGCTTGAAAATGGCTCCATAGGAGAGGAAACGTTGCTTTTACTGATGTGTCAGAAATTAACCCACAACTTTTTTCACTATTTCTTGGAGTGTAGGGTTGTTGCTGGATGTTATCTAATCTAAGGACTTTCTATCAAGAAGTTTTGGATGCTGGCACCCACATCTCTAGGCTGAGTAGTGCTGCAATATTCTTTTTGGTTATATATATATATATATATATATATATATATATATACGCACAAATCCATCATACATATATACACGTCTATTATACACATACCCATGTCTATTGTACACACACACACATCTATCATACATACATACATACATCTATCATACATCTACACAAATCTATCATACATACGCACACACACATCAATCATACATATATACACCTGTCAAATATACACACAGCTATCATACATGCATACATACCTATCATACATACACCCAAATTTATCATACATATACTATACATCAATGTGGAATGGGGGGGCTAGGGGGCAATAGGGTACGGGTCGACCTAGGGCATCTGTTGCTCTTCAGCTGTTGCACAACTACAACTCCTACCATGTTCTGACAGCTTTCTGGAGCAAGACTTAGGAGTCTGGGTAGGGGAGCAGAGGAGCATGGAGGAGGACTTAGGGGTTCATGGAAGGGGGAAGAGGAGCATGGAGGAGGACTTAGGGGTCCATGGAAGGGGGCAGAGGAGCATGGAGGAGGACTTAGGGGTCCATGGAGGGGGCAGAGGAGCATAGAGGAGGACTTAGGGGTCCATGAAGGGTGCAGATGAGCATGGAGAAGGACTTAGTGGTCCACCAAGGGGGGAAGAGGAGCATGGAGGAGGATTTAGGGGTCTTGGGGTGGTTTGCTGTGGGGTGTGTAACAGAGGAGCCGAGAGGAAGACTTAGGGGTCTGGGGGGACAGAGGAGCCTGGAGGAGGAGGATAGAGTGTGTGGTAGTATTATATTCAGAGGGCACAGTGTGTGGTAGTATTATATTCAGAGGGTACAGTGTGTGGCAGTATTATATTCAGAGGCTATAGTGGATGAGGATCTGCTGACAAAGTGGGGAACCAATGATGTCCAGGTGCCAGAAGATGTAGCAGAAGTCATGGCGTCTGGACCAGATGAAGAAGAATGGGAAGGAGAACAGCGAAGACCACACTCAGGTCACGGATATCATTGTGTATTCTCCTGACTGTCCCATTGCTGCTGAAGTCACTTGTACATTCTGCAGTGATGATTGGTGAAACTTTACACCAATCTGAGGCTCTACATCTGTTACAAAACTACAACTCCCATAATGCCTGAGGCTCTCTAGACATGATGGGAGTTGTAGCTTTCCAACAGCTGGAGAGCCACTTGAACCGAGGTGATCACTGGGGGTCCCAGCAGTAGGACCCACACCCAAAAAAATGGTCTGCTTAAATTGGTCCCAGTCTGGCCCTGTCTGTGAGTCTCTTATATCATTGTATATTCTTCTGGCTGTGTCCCATCAGTGCTGTAGTCACTAATATCTTTGTGTGGCTGGGCAGGTGGGGGGCCCAGGAAATTTTTTTGCACCGGGGCCCTGTGGTTTCAAGCTACGCCCTTGTACATAGCTTTGTGCTAGCAGTGTGCTGATGTAATTCTTTTGTCTGTATTTTATATATTTAGCTCTTTTACTGTATTTAGTAATAAATAAAATATTTATCTACCACTATTAGCTCTGTAATCAAATATTCACTACTTATTTTGTTTCTATATATTCAGTGTTGGGATCATCAATGGCTATTTCACAGCACCTTTCTTCCTTTGCCTATTTGTTATATCCACATTTTAGGGTAAGTTTACATGTACTAAATATACCGATTTTATCAATAACTAACCAGCAAAAACTCTGCAGCAGACAATCATAAGCATAAAATCTGCTGCAGAAAATTTGTGATAAAAATTCTGTAGTAGAAAGTTTGTAGCAGAAAAATCAGAGCATGTATAGTATATATGAACATACCCTGCTTGACAAAGGCTACACTATAGCCGAAACGTTGCACTGCTGATGACCTAAATAAAGACCACAGCCTTTTTTGAAATTGGGAGTCTGCATACTTTTTGCTGTGACCTATACCACTTGGATGAACATACCCTAAGCTGAATACAACAAGCCGGGGAGAGGTTGCACTCGTGCAGTAAAGTGAGACCTTACAGCTGTGCCCAGATCACTTCTACGGTATACAGCATTGCATACCCTAAGAAGAGTTTGAAATAGACCCACAGAATACAATCCAAGTGCATAGAGGTTTCTCAGTTTCTAAGTAATTTTATTTGCATTTGGCAATGGATGATTGGGTAATATGGCAGTTCACTTTTTAGGGGCAGCACTGAGTTCTGGGTTAGTTTTTTAACCAAGGGCCAATCTTCATGGAGTTTGCGTGTTCTTTCTATGTTTAGGTTTTGGTATTTTTAATTCTCTTCCATACATGTCCCAAAAAATACAGATACAAAATTTTGATTGTGATCCCCACTGGGGGCAATGGGTGAGGACAACTTTTGTACAGTGTTTCAGAATTTAATGGATCCACTACACAGGTGAAAACATTTGAATATCACGCAAAAGTTCATTTCTTTCAGTAATGCAACTTAAAAGAGGAACTAATATATGAGAGAGACTCATTATATGCAAAGCAAGATAGTTCAAGCCGTGATTTGTCATAATTGTGATGATTATGGTTACAGCTCATGAAAACCCCAAAGCCCCCCAATTACTATGATTTGGGGAGCCATATCATCTGCTGGTGTTGGTCTGCTGTGCTTCATCAAGTCCAGGGTCAATGCATCCGTCCAAAAGGAGATTTTAGAGCACTTCATGCTTCCTTTCGCAGACAAGTTGTATTACTGAAATAAATGAACTTTTGCATGATATTGAAATTTTTCGAGTTTCACCTGTATATAAGCTTGAAGTTAAATCCAAATGTATCATGAATATCGTGACCAGAGATGGGCAAATTATTTTAAAAAATTGATTTGGCCGATTCGGCAAATTTTTCGAAAATATTCAGTTCCGTCTGAATAAATTTGCAACGAATTGCTCTAAAAAACGGCTATTTCTAGGCTACAGAGAGCCTCAATATGGGTATAGAACACTTTGCTTTGCCGTAACACGCATATGGAGTGTGCTGGGGTAGTGAAAAATTACTGTTATTCAGTATGACATGCAGATTACAGACGTCACTATTAGAATCACTGCCGCAGAGCGGCACAATGACAGTCTGGATGTGGCAGCAGGGTCGGGAGACCATGTCACGTCACAGTTCCTGTGATGATCTCAATTGGCAGACTATGAAACAACTTCTAAACTCTCCCTGCCTGCCTCCTACAGTGCTGATCAGTATTGTCAGTGATGCTGATCAGTGACCACACAGTGTCTGCTCTCTCTCTCTAGCCAGAACGAATGCGGGCTTGAGGTGAATGGATTCGCCGGTGTAAAGAACTGTATTGTCAGTAACGGTGATTAGTGCACACACAGTCTCTGCTTTCTCAGCAAAATGTCCGGGAAATGCCCGTTTCGGCATGAATAACATGCTGCCATGTTATTCAGGGTGATCCCGCCTACCTGCCTTCCCAGACTTCCTTGCCCCATGTCCTCACATATGTAGCCACCATTTTAGCCCTCCTGACCTGCACAGAATGTAGTGAATGAAGCAATTAGTTACCACGAAGCGCAAGGAAATTTGGATTTGTTCAGAATCAAATTTTTCATGAAATTCAGAACGAATTTGACTTAGCTTCAATTCGCCCATCTCTAATCATGATATTCTACTTAGACTTTAATTTTCTGCACCAAGGTCAGCATACCCCAGCAACTGGAACATTCTTATCCTCCTAGTTCATATTTTGGTGTTGTAATGTAAACTCCTTTTCCAAAACCATAAAATTGCATAAATGCAAAAGAAAAGGAAAACAAAGTCATGAATACAGGGTCTTTATAAAAAAAAGAGATGTTTCTACTTAAATGCCGAGATTGTAAAATTTGGCCAGAACTGCTGCTAAGACCAACGTGAGGATTGAAGTCAATGACTTTAATTGTACATTAGTGACCGACTAAATTTGGAATGGTCCCTGATGTACAATTTGTCGCAGTGTTCATTCCATCCTCTTCAAATATTGAAAACCTTAGTGTGAAGGTGTCCATTACTGCTGAGTAGGGGTTCTCACCTGATTTAGTTTAGCTTGTAAATAGAGGTACTTGTCAGGGATATGAGAATCCATCTCGACTAATGATTTTTACAATATGGAGAGCAAAAGAATGTATCACCGTAGTACTTTCTTACAAATCTTACAACCCATAATTTTGATCTTTCTAATTACAATAACAGGTAATAAAAGAGGTTTATATAGTAACATAGTAACATATTTCATGAGGTTGAAAAAAGACCAGAGTCCATCAAGTTCAACCTATATCTCTAATTGATTCCTTATTGAGTTGGAATCTTTTGTAATATTTTTGAAAACTAAGGGCAATATCACAGGTTTGAATTTGCTGCTGGTCTACTGCAGGTCAGTTTCAGAAAATGTGCAGTGTTTCTGCAGCAAAAGAAATCAATGTATTTAAAGAGGTACCCTGTAGAAAAGAAAAAAATTCAGATCAACTGGTTGCAAAAAGTTATACAAACTTGTATATGAAATTTTTTTTTTTTCAATCATGCCTTCCAATATTTATCAGCTGCTGTATGCCCTGGATGAAGTCCCGTAGTCTTTTCAAGACACGCCTTCCTTGTGTTCTCTGCTGCCACCTTTATCTATGTCAGGAATTAGTAAATCTTCAAAGTAAACCTCTCTTGCTCTAGACAGTTCCTAACACAGACAGAAGGGGCAGAAGGGAGCACCGTGTCTATCTGAGGAGACTGCACCACTTCCTCTGTAGTATACAACAGCTGATAAGTACTAGAAGGCTTGAGATTTTTAAATAAAAGTAATTTACAAATCTATACCCGAAAAATACGTTCACACATATACCATGTAATCTAAACTCAATATTTTATTGTTTTACAATAAAATGACGTAAAAAAATATACCGTATTTATCGGGGTATACCACGCACCGGCCTATAACACGCACCCTCATTTTACCAAGGATATTTGGGTAAAAAAAGTTTTTTACCCAAATATCCATGATAAAATGAGGGTGCGTGTGTGCGCGTGTATACCCCGATATACCCCCAGGAAAGGCAGGGGGAGAGAGGCCGTCGCTGCCCGCTTCTCTCCCCCTGCCTTTCCTGGGGTCTAGAGCCCTGCTGTCGGCCCTTTTCACCCCCTGGTTATCGGCGCCGCTGCCCGTTCTGTCCCCCTGACTATCGGTGCCGGCGCCGATAGCCAGGGAGAGAGAAGCGGCGCCGACAGCCAGGGGGAGAGAAGGGGCAGCGGCACCGCTGCCCCGTTGCCTCCCCCCATCCCCGGTGGCATAATTACCTGAGTCCGGTCCGCGCTGCTCCAGGCCTCCGTCGTGCGTCCCCAGCATCGTTGCTATGCACGGCGCGGCGCTCTGACGTCATGCGCCGTGCCGTTAAGCGCATAGCAATGACGACGGGGACGCACGACGGAGGCCTGGAGCAGCGGAACAGCGCGGACCGGACTCAGGTAATTATGCCACCGGGGATGGGGGGAGGCAACGGGGCAGCAGCGCCGGCAATAGGTGCCGCTGCCCCTTCTCTCCCCCTGGCTGTCGGCGCCGCCTCTCTCTCCCTGGCTATCGATGCCGGCACCGATAGTCAGGGGGACAGAACGGGCAGCGGCGCCGATAACCAGGGGGTGAAAAGGGCCGACAGCAGCGCTCTAGACCCCAGGAAAGGCAGGGGGAGAGAAGAGGGCAGCGACGGCCTCTCTCCCCCTGCCTTTCCTGGGGGGTGTATCGGCGTATAACACGCACACAGACTTTAGGCTAAAAATTTTAGCCTAAAAAGTGCGTGTTATACGCCGATAAATACGGTAAGTACAAAGATTTATATTGGTATATACCAGTAATAAATGTGTGTGTGTGTGTGGAGGGGGGGGGGTCTATAGAGTACATGTGTTGTAAGTATACAAGCAGAAACTATCAGTAATCAATGAAATCCCAATAGAGTTTTGCCAAAGTAAGTACGGACTATCAAGTGAAAACCCAGTAAGGTTACCTTCCCACCACAATTTGTTAATACGGTCACCGGATCCGGATGGGGGATGTGAAAACTGGATGCTCCCATGCCCCAGCCAAACCCAGCACGCATCTTATTCATTTTCTTAGTGACTCCAGTCAGCTCATTTTTGCCCCGTATTCTGATTTGCGACCATGATTCTCAATCCAGTCACAAAACCGGATTCGGGGCAAAAATTTGCTGACTGGCTCTTTGAAATGAATGAGATGCGGTCCGGGTCCAGCTGGGGTACGGGAGCACCTGGTTTTCACATCCCCCAGCTGGATCGGGTGACCATATTAATGAATCATGGTGTGAATTCACCCTAAGCTAAACCAGGACCAGTATAATCAGCAAAGCAAATCAATACAATACAGACCACTGGACAGAACCCCTGACAAATGTTTTGCTGACCACTTTATCCAAGGGAGATCCATTTACAAATCTGTATAACTTACTGGCACCAGGTAATTAGAACATTTTTTTTTCTCTCCCAAATACCCCTTTAAAAATCTGTTGCAGATCTGCGGTGTCTGAATTTACCTTTAGAGGACTATTATGCCTAGTAGGGGAATTTTTCTTAGTTTCCTAGAGCACGTGTTACATAGAACAAACTCAAGACCATGAATTTCAATGAATGTCATATTCAAACTTTGGAAAGAAAGCATATGCAAAGCAGCTCTCACACCACCTTTTCCATGTTGCCTTCCTTTCTAGAAGTCTTGGAAATTGACTGGGAATGTATGCCAAGCCAGAGATCTCTCCAGAAGAAAAGAATTCCCATCTAGAGACAGCTGTTTGGGGGATTTGCTCATTGTCAAAACAGAACAGGGTGCTGGCTAGTGAGAGCTTTTTAGTCAAAGGACGAAAGGGATATTATTTTCTTCTGTAGAAATCTCCTGCTTAGCATACATCCCCAGTCAATTTCCAAACATTGACTACTAGGGAAAGCCATCTGGAAAAGTTGATATGATACAAATGATTTACAAATCCTTTCTTCCAAGAATTTCCACACATTCCATTGTCTAATGGAGATACAATTTCCCTTTGGATATTCAAACTTTATCACTTTTGTGTTTAGAAAAGTGGTTGTCTCTCCATCTAGTTGAATGTTGAATAGCAGAGGCGGGTGCCACAAGTGCAGGTAAAGTAGTTGTGTAAAAATTACAAGGTAGTGATCCAATGGCTGGTTTACAGTGGTTCTCCAATTAAAGGGGTACTCCGGTGAAAACCTTTTTTCTTTTAAATCAACTGGTGGCAGAAAGTTAAACATATTTGGAAATTACTTCTATTAAAAAATCTTAATCCTTCCAGCACTTATTAGCTGCTGAATGCTACAGAGGAAATTCCTTTATTTTTGGAACACTGATGACATCACGAGCACAGTGCTCTCTGCTGACGTCTCTGTCCATTTTAATAACCATGCATAGCAGATGTATGCTAAAAGCAGCATGGGGGCTCAGTGCTTAGCACTGCTGCCTTGCAGTGCTGTGGAATTGGGTTCAAATCCCACTAAGGACAACAATAAATGAAGTGTTATTATTATTATAATAACATCAGCAGAGGGAACTGTGCTCGTGATGTCATCAGAGAGCATTCCAAAAAGAAAAGAATTTCCTCTGTAGTATTCAGCAGCTAATAAGTACAGGAAGGATTAAGATTTTTTAATAGAAGTAATTTACAAATATGTTTAACTTTCTGCCACCAGTTGATTTAAAAGAAAAAAGGTTTTTACCGGAGTACCCCTTTAAGCTACTAGAGAAATGTGTCAAGCACTCCCCTCTTAAAAGGCCTTTTGTCCTAATAGAAAAGAGATCATCGTGTTGACACAAATCCTTTCAGAAATTCCTAATTTAGGTCATGTGATATCAATGCATAATGGCTGTAGGAAAGTACTGATAACATGAACTGGATGGCAGGGACATTGAAAGATATTTTTCATCAACATAACATTAGCAATAGCAAAGGGCCGATCGACAATAGCTTGTAGCAGTGACAGCTATAATGATGCTTTGGGTTACCGTATTTTTCGCCGTATAAGACGCACTTTTTCTTCCCCAAAACTGGGGGAGAAAAGTTGGTGCGTCTTATACGGCAAATACACACACCTATCGGGTAGGTCCCTGCGGCCATCAACGGCCGGGACCCGCGGCTAATACAGGACATCACCGATCGCGGTGATGCCCTGTATTAACCCTTCAGACACGGCGATCAAAGCTGACCGCCGCGTCTGAAGCGAAAGTGACAGTAACCCGGCTGCTCAGTCGGGCTGTTCGGGACCGCCGCGGTGAATTCGAGGCGTCCCGAACAGCTAACAGGACACCTGCCTCCTCAGTGTCTGCTCCGTGCTGGGATCCCCTGCATGGCCGGCGCTCTCCTTCAACGTCATCACGTTGTTGCACACGCCGTCCCATCATCCAATAGGAGTGGCGTGCGTAGCGACGTGATGACGGCGACGGAGAGCGTGGATCCCGGGGAAGAAGACGTCCGGAGCGTCGGGGAGACCACGGGGACACGGCGGCAGCGATGGAGCAACATCCAGGGCAGTGGTGACAGGTCCGGAGCGGCGGGGACACGTGAGTATTACTTCCTATACCAGTGGTCTTCAACCTGCGGACCTCCAGATGTTGCAAAACTACCACTCCCAGCATGCCCGGACAGCCGTTGGCTGTCCGGGCATGCTGGGAGTGGTAGTTTTGCAACATCTGGAGGTCCGCAGGTTGAAGATCACTGTTGGGTGCAGAATCTTTTTTTTCTAGATTTTGCACCTTTAAAATTGGGTGCGTCTTATATTCCGGTGCGTCCTATAGGGCAAAAAATACGTTATTTATATATATATATATATATATATATATATATATATATATATATATATAAATATATATATATATATATATATATATATATATATATATTTGAATTGTCTTTAAAGCAAAAATGTGTCCCATTAGCTAGGCTCAGTTTGTTCAGAACATCTATAAATGTCTTATATGCCGGTGCGTCCTATAGGGCGAAAAATACGGTAAGTTGTGGTTTAAATCAGCGTGACATATTATTGTTCTAATGGAAAAATGTACAATATTTCATCAGGATAGATAAAAATGCAGATATTTTATGGAAAGGTTTACAGTTCTATTTTGATGGCAATAAACTGGAAACCCTGAACGAATGTTATGGCAGATTAGAACCTCTTGGCACAAGTCCGCTGTCATTTTTCTTTTTTTCTTTCAAGCTGCATAGCACATTTCATCCTCTGCCTCCCAGTTATTTCATATTCAGGGCAAAGTAAGTGTGTCATTGTCTTTATAAAATATTTTCTACTTGAAGCAATGCTGACTGAGATGTAACACTCTTCTTTATACTGTCAGGAGTTCACTACATCTACTACCCTATAGAAGTGCAGGATGAATAGATCCTTGTAGGGGAAATAATGAAACAAAATCCAAGTTTGTGCAACAAAAACACCTTAACAAAGCAAACAGTGATTATTATGACAAGCATACATGTCTCTTCACGACAGCTTCTGCCTCCTCTTTGTCTATGGTGCCTAAACAAGTCATTCAACAATTCAGCAGTTCTACGCAATGCATCTCTATGAATAGGTTTCCATATGGATGGGAGTACACACTTGGATTATTGTCATTAAAATATTATGAACATTACAGATAATGAATAATTATCTATAATGAATTTTCAATAGAATGCAATAAATTCGACATAGTAACATAGTTTATAAGGTCCATCAAGTTCAACCTATAACCCTAATGAGTCCCTACTGAGTTGATCCAGAGGAAGGCAAAAAACCCTCATACTAGAGGTAAAAATTCCTTCCCGACTCCAAATATGGCATCAGAATAAATCTCTGAATCAACGTTCTGTCCCTATAAATCTGGTATACATAACCAGCAATGTTATTATTCTCCAAAAATGCATCCAGGCCCCTTTTGAACTCTTCTACAAAGTTCACCCTGACCACCTCCTCAGGCAGAGAATTCCACAGTCTCACTGCTCTTACAGTAAAGAACCCCCGTCTGTGCTGGTGTAGAAACCTTCTTTCCTCTGAACGAAGAGGATGCCCCCTTGTTATAGATACAGCCCTGGGTATAAATAGATCATGGGAGAGATTAGGTTGATCCTAAGCCCCAATTCTGTTATGACAATTTCTTATATTGAGATGTCATTGACTTGACATAGTCAATAGAAAAAAATCATTCCTGACTCACCAAATCCATCGATCAATGTCCCATCTCTGAAAACCTAATACCCATAATTTGTTATAATATATATTTTTTTTAAGAAAGCAATACAGACCCCCCACTGAATTACAATATCTGAAGACATTTTTATATTTTACCAAATTAGATAGAAGGTAGACCCTACGCTATGGGTTCAGGCCTGTGGCTCCAAAACCTATATCATTGTTCGTTCTGGATAAACACTTTTACAATGCGCATGTTATTTCTGGACTTCAAACTGCTGGTATAATACAGGCATGACCGGGGTCACACTTGGACATGCTGTGTTCCTTGCTCTTTTGGTTCAATATCTCACAAGGTATAAATACGGTACATTCAGCAATAATCTAAGACATTTCATTGCTATTAAAAATAAGGGCATTCAACAAGGACTCGTCTTGATAAGTATAGTTTGAAAAGAGCAACGTCTGACTTTATGATACTTAGTAACAAATCATTATTCATGTCTCTGTTTCTGTTTGCTCCTGACTTTGTGATATCTTGCCCTAGGGGTTTGTAGAATTCACAGAGCAGAGTTGAATGAAGGCTCAAAAGGTTGACTTAGCCGGCTGTCTTGGCACCTGCTAAATACTGGCCCGCAGCATTTATTAACCTACACCCTTGGCCACATGTCCATCTACCATCAAGCTGTCTTTATTTCTCCTAAATATATAGATAACGGACTATGCTCTAACTGCTTCCTTCTGCATTAATTAAGAAAGTATGAGACAAAGTCTGGAAGATGTCCAAATGTAAAAAATGCTTGAGGCTAGTAGGAAACTTTTTAAACAACTACATACTCAGCTTTCTTGCATAATTTAGAACTGTGGAAGTCGGAGCACAAAGAGCAGAGCATGGCAAAATGTCAGAGCTGAAATATTTTTCTTTCTAATATCTACATTTCATTGTCAATTCAATGGAAGTCGAAAGTTAATGTAATTAACTTTTTCAGGCATCACGGTTTCCTATTCTCAGTTGTTTAGATAGTGGCCGGAATAGAATACTTTGCAGTGATTTCTCGAATTAAAATATTAGGGGACTTAATACAGTATGAGATATATTGATGCTTTTTTTGTTTGTTTGGTTTATTTGTATGTGCCTAATTTATCATGTGACTCTGATATTGTGTGGATAATGTTGTGGCAGTTTGTGTCTTCTTTACCAATCTGGATGAATGATGGAATTACAACGGGCTTCAAGAGTGCTTCTACATCAAAGTAGTAAGAAACCACAGGTTTATTATCCAGAAGGCAACACGTTTCATGGCAACAGCAGCTTCCTCAGGTGCCTACTTTGATGCCTGAGGAAGCGGATGTTGCCGTGAAACACGTTGCATGCTTTGGTGTGGAAGCTGTCTTGGTGCCCATTGTAATCCCATAATCCATTCAGAGGAATCACTTGCTTTATCGTATCACAACTGAATGAAAGGCTGCAGAGAGATGCGATAATGCGCTAGTGTTGAGCGGCATAGGCCATATTCGAATCTGCGATATTTTGCGAATATATGGCCGAATATTTGTAATATATTCGCTAAATTTGCATATTCGTAATGTTTGCGTTTTATTTCCGCATATGCGAAAATTTGCATATGTGAAAATTAGCATATAAAAAAATTTGCATAAGCAGAAATTCACATATGTGAACATTTGTACCCCAGTCTCACACAGTAGTATTAGAGCCTTATTTACACCACACAAGCTGGAAGCAGTGAGGGATGATCACTGTGATGTGTACTGTGATAAAAAAAAAAACGTATATTCGTAATTGCGAATATATAGTGCTATATTCGCGAATATTCGCAAATTTGTAAATAAAATTTGCATTGCAAATATTCGCGAGCAACACTATAATACACACCTAAATCCAAATTCCAAAGTTGGGCTTGCCCTGCACTACCCCCAAGGGTAGTCACCTATACACTATGGAGCGCTTTCTGCTTTTGTTGTAGCTCTTTACTAATCGGTGAAATCAAGCATCGTAAACCACTATTGATCAATCTTCACCCTTCCACCTAGATTCACTCTCATGGTAAAGGCTGTATCATTCTAAAAGGTGCTCTAAGCACATTCACAGGGAGCCTGCCACTATGTAGGGCTGTATTTGCCATTAAGAAAGTACCCATGGGCCTTTGCCTAGGGCAACAGTTTTTAGGGGGGCAGCACTTCAGTGAGTTTAAAAAAAATGATAAATATTTTTAAAGTAGCTGCTGCTGCTGCCCCCATAATATAGGAGCAGCAATAAAAAAAATAAAAAGTCCCCTTTGGTTGACTCTGCCCCCCTGCATAGATTAACAAGGCAAGTAATTTGTTTATTTCTTAGTTTTTTTTGCTATTTATTTATTTATTGTTTATTTATTTAGTTATCCTAATAGATCCAACATTTTGTGCTAATTACCTTCGCAAACTATCTTTATAGCAATCAAAATTGTATTTCTCAGACCTCCAAATCCCCTGCATAGTCACAGTGTTATATTCTGGATGCCTGCCCCCAACACTATAAGCGATCAATAAATACACAGTTTACCTACTGTTAATCTTTCGCTCTAATCTCTGACAAGCCATCACCTTGAAACACATTAGATTTGTCCGCCATGTTTAAGGGTGTTTGGGGAAATGTATTAACCTGTATACTAGTTTTCTTGTGTATAAAACTCAGGTGTCCCAAAAGAAAGGTGCTCCTTTCTGGAAGTACGGCATTAAGGAGTTAACCTGTATACACTAGTTTTCTTGTTAAATTTTCTTGCTAAATTTTTTATTTATGAAAATATACTTAAAATTGCCCTATAACTTTTTTTTTCCTATGGGAGGACTTTTTATGCCATGACCTGTAGTTTTCATCAGTGCCATTTTTAGTTAATATTTTTTTTAGATCATTCATTATGATTTATGATGTGATCAAAAATCAGCAATTTTGTTCTATTTTTTATCTTCTAAGCAATCATTGAATTGCTTATCCTAATAAATGTAATGCTACTGAAATAGGCTGTATAAGCAGAGCCAATATGGCAGACACCAATGCTTCCAGCTGCCATATTAACTGATTGGCACCCTGCAATCAGGTATAGGAGGTGCCAGTCAGTCACCTGACGGAAGAAGTGGCAAAAATGACATAACTGTAAGGGTTAAATATGTGCCAAATATATTAAGACACGTGAACCTTTTAATCAATTTGTCACATTTTACTGTAGCATAACTTGGATTTGACCAGTGTATAAAATGCCAGACTTAGTCAAATGATACTGTGAGTCAAAGTTCACACTGTGAATTGTGTTGCATGTTTTGTTTTTTTTTTGCTTGTGCATTTCAAATATGCAAGAATAGTGTATTCTTTGGGAATTCAGGTCAGAGGCGCAGGATACCCATCAGCCTACTAAATGGGGTAATCTGCCTCCACGATGACAATTAAAAATTATTTCCAAACTTTCCAAGTAAATTGCAGAAAAAATACACTGTGAAAACATAGGGTTAAAAACATTACGGACACTTCAGTGATGTTAGACTTGGGCTCTCTCTGTTCTCTCTGAATAAGTTGCACCATTGTACTACATTCACAAATAACCTTTTTATGTATCGCACAGATACCATATTTTCCGGCATATAAGGCAACTGGGCATATAAGACGACCACCAACTTTTTCAGTTAAAATATAGAGTTTGGGATATACTCGCTGTATAAGACTATCCCTCTGCCACGATATGGTACCTTACCATTGTTCCCCCACACTAGTTTGTCAGCATAGTTCCCCCCACATTGGCTTGTCAGCATAGTTCCCCCACATTAGGTTGTCAGCATAGTTCCCCCCACATTAGGTTGTCAGCATAGTTCCCCCACATCAGGCTGGCAGTATAGTTCTCCCACATTAGGTGCAGTATAGTTCCCCACATTAGGCTGGCAGTATAGTTCCCCCACATTAGGTTGTAGTTCCCCCACATTAGGTTGTCAGCACAGTTCCCCACATTAGGTTGGCAGTATAGTTCCCCCACATTAGGCTGGCAGTACAGTTCCCCCCACGCTAGGTTGTAGTTCCCCCACATTAGGTTGTCAGCACAGTTCCCCCACATTAGTTTGTAGTTCCCTCAGATTAGGTAGGCAGTATAGTTTTCCCCACATTAGGTTGTAGTTCCCCCACATAAGGTTGGCAGTATAGTTCCCCCACTGACATGCTGCCTTCAGCCATATACAGTGTATGGCTGTAGGCTGTATGTCTGTGTACTGCCCCACTTCAGTGCTCCGTCCACCGCTCCTCCGGACAGGGGTCATGACCTACTGATATGGCCTATAGGCCAAAGCAGTAGGCCCCAGGACCGGAGGAGCGGTGGTCAGAGCACAGAAGCTGACATGCAGCTAGTAACTTACCATGCCTGCCAGCGTGCATCCTCCACCCTTATGCTTTGATGCTCCGCTCCTCCATTCCTATGGGTGCATGCACAGGATGTCAGTGATGTCCTTGCGTGCGCTACCTCCCAGAAAGGTAACCGGGACATCCTTATGTCTTTTGGGACACAGGGGTGCCCTGAATGTGACAGGGGAAGTTAATCTCGGCTGGGACGCCCGGGGTATGGATAATCCTCTAGCTGTGAGCCCTGCGCTCACAGCTGTCACTCAAGGAAGTGTCCATGACATAGGTGATGATGCATGGATACAGCAGGACTAGTATGTGTCCAAGCAGACAGGGGGGCAGTTGTTTGAGTGGCTTTTTCGGAAAATTATCTAATGAAAGCAATTACAAAAGCTATTGGTTTTGCATGCTTTACAACATATCAAAAGTTTTTGTATCTGACAGTACCCATTTAATCCATCAATACTTATCAGTTGCTGTATGCTCCACAGGAAGTTGTGTAGTTCTTTCAAGTCTGACCACAGTGCTCTCTGATGACACCTCTGTCTGTGTCAGGAACTGTCCAGAGGTTTGCTATAAGGATTTGCTTCTACTCTGGACAATTCCTGACACAGACAGAGGTGTCAGCAGAGAGCACTAAGGCTAGACATAAAATAACTTTACAACTTCCTCTGCAACATACAGCAGCTGATAAGTACGAGAAGGATAAACAATTTTAAATAGTAGTCATTTACAAATCTGTTTCACTTTCTGGCAACAGTGATTTCATTTTATTTCTTTTACCCCTTTAAGTATATACATATATATTCTGAGGGGCAATCCGAAAATATTCCTGATAGACTGGAAACAAGGCTGAGTATAAAAGTTATTACTGAGACAGTACAGTATCTGTATTTTACATATCATTTTCTTTTAAGTAATGAATCACAGGCAGCGCTATGTATGACATGATATATTACAGAACCTTGCCTACACTGCAGAAGTTAAATAAGGTAGATTAAATTGAATTAAACAGTTTCTACTTAACACAGTAAAACTACTAATCTTCTCCCAGATATTCATAAGAAACCGTGCGGGCTACAAGTAATAATTCAAAAAAGCCAAGCTAAGCTTTAAAAGTTAAAAAACATCTCAAAATGTGGTTGCATTTGACTAATGCAAAACTCTCCCTTAATGTTATTTTCCATCCACTTTGCCAATTCATTCAGTAATTGTGCCTGTTTGCTATGCAGCTGAAGTCATTTGGTGCCTTGTTCCCTGATAGTATTGTGGCAGCTGCAATTCATGATTTACTGTAGAACACCTGCAGAATACCCTCAATCTGCACAGTGTAATTCCAAGAGCATTATTCATGTATCATAAATGCATGTATAAACTATTACGCCGTGATTTACTGCCACAACAAATATCGCCTTGACGTGATTCAGCTAATAATGGTCAAAGTAGAGCAATACTGTGCTGATATGAAAACATAATGAGATTGACTTTGCATTAAATTAATTGTATTTTTTTCCCCTTTTGGAGTTTGCTGTATAATACATAGGCCCAGATACATTCGAGCACGCATGGCAGCCCACTGTTACTAAATAACGTAGAATAGGCAGAAAATTATTTCGGCTTTCAGCTATTTTTTTTCAATTGGATCCAGCTAAAAAGCAAATAAATGGCAAGGCTTCTTAATTTTGTTTTGCTACAATTTCCTTTTGAAAGTCTATTTTGTATAAAATATGCCAGAAAATTATCTACCAGAATCCACAGTTAGGTCTATTAGTCTATTTAAATAAACCCAATGCTCAATATAAAAGAATGGAGCCATAATATGGTGTCCCCGAGCTAGTGTTAAACAAATATACAGTCAAAGACTTTTATTACATGTACCAGTGGTCTTAAACTGTGGCCCTTCAGATATTGAAAAACTTCAACTCCCAGCATGCCCATACAACCGACGGCTGTCCGGGCATACTGGGAGTTGAAGTTTCGCAATATCTGAAGGGCCACAGTTTTAGACTGATGGCGTATACAGTGTACTGCTGGCTCACTTTTGGAGTAGGTCCAAGCAAGCAAAACCGAAGCATCAGGGCCACAGCACTCAACCTTTTCCTCTTCCTTCTAGCAATCATTGTAAGTCTCCGCACCCAGACCCCACACTGATCCAAACTTCTGACATGCCATTATAACATGTTTGAAGTTTGTTGAAGCCACAAGCAAAGTTTCAGAAACTGTTGGGATTTTGTTGACTAAAATAAAGTATATGATTCATGTTCATTGTGTGTGAACCTCTACATAGGCTACCATTATTGGCAGTCTTTTTTGGACCAAATTTTTTTTTAGCAGTCTATTCAGGGGTAAGCCTATTGTAATGTCTGTCTTGGTTTATGTTCAGACACCGCCATTTGATTTAGGTTGTGGCTAAACAGTTTGATGTTCCCCGGCTAGGGAATAGTTAAAGCTCTTAGCCTTTCACCCAATGGCAGTGTGGGTGTGTCTATATATCTCCAGCTCAATCTAGGTTCTGAGCTGGTGATTGACCTGTTGCTACTATGATGTCTGTTTGTGCATACATGCTGCTATGAAGTTGTTTGTGCAATACTCTTTGTTTGTTTGTGCTATAATGCTATTATTTCTGCTTGAGCATTTACCTTGTATTTATCTTGGTTAATGTCTTGTTTACTATAGATTTTAGTCTGTAACATTTAGTCGATTTTTAGGATGTATGTTCTTCCTGATTTGTTAAGTTGCTGTTCCCACTGTAAGTCTATTTGCATTCGTTTTTTTGAGTTTTTGTAACAAGACATCTCTGTAACCTTTTACTGGGACTCTTGCCAATTGAGATTTAGTACAAGATATCTCCGTGCTCCATGATGGACTCTTGGAGATTGAGTTCTAGTATCAAGACATTCCCGTGTTTTCTGGAGGTTTTCTAGGGGATTGAGTTTTTATTCCTGTTTGTTCCTGGAGTCTTTGCTGACTCATCCGTTTCCCAATCATGTTATGGACCTAATTTGTTTGTTAGTTATCTGTGTCCAGTGTGAACATTGTTCTATATTTATATCCTGTTTGGTTGATCTGATCTTTGTCCTTTGTTTTCCCGTTTATATTCTGCCCTGTTAGTATTTGTTTCCTGTCTGGTATATCTGGTTGTCTAGTAGTTTTCCATTTCTGTTTCTGGCCTGTGACCAACTACGTATATTATTTGTTTTTAGGCCACTGCACTTTAGCAAAGGTAGGGACCAGCTCCAAATTGTCGATCCATTGCTTAGGATGGATGGGAAAGTAGGCAGGGAGAGTTTTTTAAGGGTCAGTATAGGGCTCACTCTCCCTGTCCACCAGTCATGACAGCTATGTTCACACGGCCAGAATTTCCACACAGAAAATATCTGTGCATACATTCTGGAGACTGCTGTTGCTAATACCTTATGAGAATGCGTCTTCTTATAGATGGATATGCATTCCTTGCGGAGTCTGCAGAAAGAATGAACAGGTTCATTCTTTCTGCGGACTTGGAATTTTTGTGCCAGAAACATGAAGTTCCACCATGTGCACAGAGCAGAATCATGTTGAATTCAACAAGACTCTGGTGCAGCGGAATTTCCGTGCAAAGTTTGAGGTATGGACATAGCCTAACTCTTCTGTGGCATCGGAGCAGACTGGCTAGCCTTCATACCCCACAAGCATCAATGAGTGAACTAGTTTGCGATTTTTCTGTTGTCATTCCTTGGATCGCTTTTGAAGTACTATCCACTGTATATCAGGTACACCCCATAATATCTTCTGTTTTGGAGAGTCTCTGGGTCTCTTAGGTCTTGTCATAGTTGCTCAGATCCTTACATATAATATTTTTCCTGCTTGTGACATATCAACTTCAAGAACTGACTGACTCTTATATCACCACCTCTAGGTTCTCCTATACCAAGGAAGTATGGATTTTATCTAATAACTAGAGTAAAAAAGGAACAAGTTGGTCAACACATTCTGATACACAACCATTGTATGGACCAGGCATACAGGTGCACGCTGCTGCGGCTGAACTACAAACATAAGCAAAAGAATTACAGCAGCACACTTCTAGCACAAAGTTATATATGAAATATGATATGTTTGACTTAGCAATACTGCTATAGTGAAAAATAGAGGTTTTTAGCTTACCATTTGGCCAAATAGTATGTACCATCCCACCATGATAAGGAGACCTCATTGGGACAGACCCTACACTATGAATATGCATCTGAGCATTCAGTTTCCAGGCTTGTAAAGTCTTACACATCCAGCATCTTATAAAATGGGTGGGGTGAACGAACCAACATGGAGGTAGCCATGCAACCCACACATTTTACAAGGTGCTGGATGTGTCAGACCTTACAAGCCTGGAAACGTAATGCTCAGTGGCATATTCATTGTGTAGGGTCCGTCCCAATGAGGTCATCTTATATTGGTGGGATGGTACACATTATTTGGCCAAATGGTAGGCTAAGAACCTCTATTTTTCACCATAGCAGTATTGCTAAGTCAAACACATCATATTTCATATATAGTATGTAGCTTTGTGCTAACAGTGTGCTGCTGTAATGCTTTTGCTTGTGTTAATAACTAGAGTAGATATGGAAATCCATCCA
Organism: Hyla sarda; assembly: GCF_029499605.1. NCBI lineage: Eukaryota > Metazoa > Chordata > Amphibia > Anura > Hylidae > Hyla > Hyla sarda. The sequence continues at coordinate 64,206,854 of NC_079193.1, forward strand.
AACATACGTGGCAAAGCCAACTGAGTTGTACCATACATTGCATTTATAATGCCACTGGTTTCTGCATGCAATACATAACAAAGGAATATCAATTTCTAGAATAATGTGTGTTAAAATAAGATTAGTATTTCTGTGTATTTTTTCAACATCCTTCGCTTTCTTTTTGGTTCTCTGATGGACTGAATGTAAGATAAGCTCCCGATGAGCCTTAAGGTATCCAATACAACATGTAATTAATTTCAAGAGTGACAAAAGGAGTCAAGTATCTACTTCGAGCAGAGCCAAATTAAATTAAAAAGCTAATTAGGTTCTAAAAAGAATCTTTAAAATGTAAGTCATATTTTGAAAGGAAACTCACCCACTATTTCTGTTGATATTTCATCTGGTATTATCCGTGAAACTTATACATAAAAAACATGAGCTATAACTCATTCTTGGAAGAATATTCAGGCACTCACGGTTAGATGGTTCATTCTTAGTTTCTTTATTCCAAATGTTCTGCAATATTCATAGCTTTATAAGATGGTAAAACAGACATTACATCCATGCTAGCAGAGGTCTGATCACACTAGTTGGGAGCCATCAGGGTCTGACGCGACGTTTCGGGGGAACGCCCCCTTACTCATGCATACTAGAGGCTAGATTTCTAGGGTATTAGAAGAGAAATCACAAAGTAATCAGGAGTTTTCCTTAAGGTAATACATCCTAATTTTAAATTACAATAGTATTTCTGTAAACTTGGGTTATCTCATCCATTCTCTGGATTACATATAAATGTTCATAAAAAAGCTTTCAGACCACAGACTTCATTTAAGCCTGATGGGGAGATCATTTCAAAGTAGGTAATCCAATATGCCTCTCTCTGCAAAAGACGCTTGCGGTTCGCATCATCATTCGCATCAGTGTGAACTTGTTCGAATATTTGCCCCCGTAATTCATTGATATTATGCTGTCTTTCTAGGAAGTGTCTGGCTACTGTAGTTTCGCTAAATTTAGTTGACTCACTTACAGATTTAGTGTTTATAGCTTTTCTAATATTATTTTTATGTTCTGTTAGTCTCACTTTCATTTTTTTGCTAGTTTGACCTATGTAGCATTTGCCGCAATGGCATTTCAACATGTAAATTACATTCTCTGAATAACATGTATAAAAACTTCGACTGGAGATTTTAAAACCCCTTTTAGGGTGGTAGATATCTTCACCTTTTATTTCATTATTACATTATTATTCGTTCCCCCGAAACGTCGCGTCAGACCCTGATGGCTCCCAACTAGTGTGATCAGACCTCTGCTAGCATGGATGTAATGTCTGTTTTAACATCCTATAAAGGTATGAATATTACAGAACATTCGGAATAAAGAAACTAAGAATGAACCATCTAACCGTGAGTGCCTGAATATTCTTCCGAGAATGAATTATAGCACGTTTTTTATGTATAAGCTGCCTATAGTGAAGTTTGGTGGAAATCCACACCTGAACTTAAAGGGACACTCTCATTAAAATAAATTTTTGCTATTGCACTCCTTATGGTAAATAAAACATATTTCTAATATACTTTGTTTTAAAAAAAAATGAAGTTTTTTGTGTTTTATTTGTGCTTAAAAAAGCTCAAGAGCACATTTTCACCCATCTCATACACAGAATTTGGACTGAAGCCCAAACACAGGAAGTGGATGAGGCTGGACGCACAAGACACACCTCCCTCAGCACTCCAGACTGCACTTCCTGTGTTTGGACTTCGGTCCAAAGTCTATGTATGAGTTGGGGGAAAATGTGCTCTTCAGCTTTTTTAAGCACAAATAAAACATAGAAAACTTCATTTTTTAAACAAAGTATATTAGAAATATTTTTTACTTACCATAAGGAGTGCAATAAAAAAAATTGTTTTAATGAGAGTTACTCTTTAATCAGTGTCTACAGAGAGACTTACAAATTAAAAATTAACTGTGAAACGCTATCACACAGAAGGTGTATGTTGTGGTAAGGGTATATAGTCACAGACAATAAGCGGGAATAGGAGGGGTTGTCAGTAATACATGATGAGTTTGCACTACACATTCTATGTTTCTAATACACTTAAAACTGTGTCCATAAATGTTAAAGGAAGGAGGTTTTGGTGCCTGTACACCTTCAATAGCTGTTGTTTGGTTGTTAGTTGTCTTTCCTGTTCATCAGATACACACAAATAGTTGACTCAGCGAAAAGTGTGTGTTGTAAATTGGAAGGGTCGTAGTTGTCAGACAGCATTGGCAGTGATTTATCTCCCCCCCCCCCCAAAAAAAAAGGATGTTAGGCAGTTGAAATACAACATGTCCATTCCTTATCTCTTGACATTGTTTTCAGGAAGAGTAAGGAGGCCGCTGTACACATTAGAGGGTAGGCTGATCCCACTAAAATCAGTAGATTCCGACAACTTTTCACTAAAATGTATGGGGAGTGGACCTTAAAGGGGTACTCGCTGCTCAGCGCTTGGAGCAAACTGTTTCGAATGCTGGAGCTGGTTTCAGGAGCTTGTGACATCATAGCCCCGCCCCCTCATGATGTCACATCCTGCCCCCTCAATGCAAGTCTATGGGAGGGGGCATGATGACTGTCAAGCCCCCTCCCATAGTCTTGCATTGGGGGGGCGGGGTGTGACATCATGAGGGGGCGGGGCTATGATGTCACAAGCTCCCGATGCTGGCTCCAGCATTCGGAACAGTTTGTACCAAATGCTAAGCAGGGGAGTACCCCTTTTATGGTGTTTGCATTTTTGCATGGGTTTTCTCAATGTTTACATGGGCTTACCTTTCACACCTCAAACACTTGGAAAAAATACATTTAACTTTTTTGTTTTGTAAAACTGGTCTTAGTGTTTGTGGGTCTTTATCTTGAAAGTTAAAGGAGAACTACGGGATTGAAAAATGTATCCCCTATCCTAAGGATATGGGATAAGTTTCAGATCGCGGGGGGTCCGACCGCTGGGGCCGCCCGCGATCTCGCGTACGGGGCCCGGCTTTCTGGTTAGCGAGGGGTGTTGACCACAGCACAAAGCAGCGGCTGACACGCCCCCTCCATACACTGCTATGGGAGAGCCAGAAATTGCCGAAGGCAGCGCTTCGGCTCTCCCATAGCAGTAAATGGAGGGCTCGTGCGGTGATCGACACGCGCTCTCTATGCAGAGAGCCGGGGCCCCATACGGGAGATCGTGGGGGGCCCCAGTGGTCGGACCCCCCGTGATCTGAAACTTATCCCCTATCCTTAAGATAGGGGATAACATTTTCAATCCCGTAGTTCTCCTTTAAAAATTGGGGCCAGAAAAAGGGAAATCACTGATGTACTGGGAGGAGGTTACCACGCTTGCTCAGGATATATATATATATATATATATATATATATAGAGAGAGAGAGAGAGAGAGAGAGAGAGAGAGAGAAGACCTTTATTCACAAAGCACTAGACAATCCAAGAAAACAGGTGATGTTTATTTGCTATTATAGCCTCAACTATAGGGTCCCACCAGTAAAAGATTACACACATCATCTAGCATCCAGTGAGACAGTCCCCATGGTGTATTTGACAATATGATGTTCTGAGAAAAGTGACTAAAAAAATTCAGCCCCTTATTTTTTTTTAATGTCTGGTATTTTGTGAATAAAAGCCTTACATCTAATTTCAGACAGTACGGAGTATTCTATGAGCATTACTGGGGCATGGGCTGTGCATGGATGTAAATGGGGCCAGTGCTAAAAATGCAAAGTAAGAAAATAAATATAGTAAGAAGATGCTGCCAGACTATAATATAGGATATGAAACATCAATTATGTAATTGATCTGGCTCAGTCACCTATTTGTAGTGTTCAATAACAGCAGCAGCTTGGGAGCCACATGTAGATTTATACCCCCTATTTATGATGACCAAAATGTTTACGGGGCCCCAATGTATGTGTATTTATGTCACCACAGATGTTTTAGCACCACTGAAAACATTACACACAGCTAGGAACCATATAAATATCCATAAGCATTTTGTTTAAAATCACAAAACAGGGAGTTAAAGTGTCAATGTCACTTAGCAAAAGTTTTGACATGTTGTCCAGACATGTCAAAAGTTTAGATTACAGACTGCTGTGATTGTAACAGGAGAGCGAAGTGCCCAATAGCTTGCATCACTCCCCAGCCAGGCCACCCAGTCCGACTGAGGTGCTTTGTAGACAATAATGCAGATAGACTGGCCTGCTGAGGAGTGAAGTGCGCTACCGTGTGGGTTCCCAGACTGAGAGTCAATCTCAATACTGAGACCTCATGGGATCTAAACATGTAAACTGTTGACATTTCTGGATGATATGTAAGAACATTTATGCTTTAATATTCCCTCCAGTACCGGGACAGTGCAAAATCACCCGATATTTTGCATACAGTCCAATTTTATTAAAAGTAATTCAATTGATAATGTAAATGTGCCAGTCTGAAGGGTTGCTGTAATATACTAACTTACATGTACCCCACAATGATGCCCCTACAATACAAACCAATAAATATAGTTCTTTCACATTGCGTTTGTACCCTTAATTGTACAGGTACGCAAAGGATCTGCACGAAAGAAAGGCACAGGTCCTATTACTCACAATGGCCAGTGAAATCATTTGGGTCATTTTCTAAGTGTATAAAAGTTATTCTTGTACTAGAAAGCATGTTTTTCCTGCTTTTGGGTCCAAGACAAAACTTGGAAAATGACCTCAACATATTCACAAGCTGACTGTTTTCAAGCAGTTGAAAGTGATGGGACCTGCACCCCATTTTCACATGTTTATGATTTATCCATGCCACAGAGGACACAAACGTCCTATACACCTTCCAACCTAACCTAACAAGTGTAAAAATGTAGATAACTTCTAATGCACGGAGTAGGATTCATTACAGTCCATATTAACAATGTAGGTGTTTATAGGTAACTCTTGATATCTATTCATTGGATACCTTTTATTCGATTTCCGTATATACTTGAGTATAAGCCGACTCCGAATATAAGCCGAGGCCCCTAATTTCACCCCAAAAACCCAGGAAAAGTTATTGACTCGACTACAAGCCTAGGGTGGGAAATACATCATCCCCCCATATCATCATCCAGACCCCCGTCATTAACACCCCTGTCATCATTACCCCCGTCATCATCCCCCTCGTCATCATCCCCCCTTCATCATCACCACCTGTCAATCCCTTCATCAGTGGTCTTCAACCTGCGGACCTCCAGATGTTGCAAAACTACAACTCCCAGCACGCCCGGACAGCCATTGAAACATTTGGAGGTCCGCAGGTTGAAGAACACTGCGGCCTTCGTCATCATCCAGACCCCCCTATAGTTTTCTACTCACTTACCCTCGGTGGGAAGGAAGGGTGAGCTGGTCCGGGCCATCTATGTTGCAGGGACAGTCCGGTGGGGACGGTTAGTCGTTCCGGGCTGTCCTTCTTCACCGGAAGGCCCTCCTCTCCGCTCCGGCCCGGCCCCGGACTAGTGACGTTGCCTTGATGATGGCGCACAGCGACGTTCATGCGCAGGGACATCTGCTGCGAACGGACGTCCCTGTGCGTTGTCGTCAAGGTAACGTCAGGCCCGGAGTGGAGAAGAGGGCCTCCCGGTGAAGATGGACAGCCCGGAATGACTAACCCTCCCCCTGGATGGTCCCTGCAGCATAGATGACCCGAACCAGCTCACCCTTTCTTCCCGCCGAGGGGAGGTGAGTAGAAAACTAAAGGGGGGTCTGGATGATGATGAAGGCCGCAGTGGTCTTCAACCTGCGGACCTCCATATGTTTCAAAACTACTACTACTACTACTTCGGGGCCGGGCCGATGGCTGTCCGGGCATGCTGGGAGTTGTAGTTTTGCAACATCTGGAGGTCCACAGGTTGAAGACCACTGAGAAGGGATTGACAGGCAGAGAGTTCACTCGAGTATAAGCTGAGGGGGGCGTTTTCAGCACGAAAAATTGTGGTGAAAGTAAGTTAACTATACTAGACAGAATAAATGACATGAAATAATCATATATTTCACATTCCTAATACACCTTATATACTCGAGTATAAGCCGAGTCTTTAAGTACAATTTTTCGGTCTACATTGGGCATTTCTGCAGTGGCTCATAATAGAAAAAAAGATATGTATGTCTCCAAATCTCAACAAAAAAAAAAAAAAAAAGCTTAGGAAATACCTTCCTTCCACTGCCATACCAAAGTGTGAGCCTCACATTTACTGCAATGTAGATAGGTCATTATGTTAATTAATAAAATGCTTCACTAAATTCACATTACAAGGACTAATGAAAAATAAATCAGACTATAAAACTCTTATCGGTCCTATAAAATATGTAATAATTTGAAGAACACGAGGTAATGACTTCTCAAATGTATTGATTCTGTTTTAGCCATGGAAATGACATGAAGAGACACTGGAAAGTGAAACAACGCATTGATCCATGAAGCAACGGAGGTATCATGCACACACTCTTTTACCTTTTTACACATTTTTAGCCTTGCTTTATGTTTTTTTTTTATACTCTATTCTTTTGTATTGTTGAAGGGCATTGTACCGCTACTGTATTAAGTGGTCGCCACCATCAAGGCTGCAACTCTTACTATTATTTGTATATATTTATTTATTTGTTGAGTTACCAAACACAATTTTTTTCTTCAAAATCAGTGATGTAAACAACCCTTGATATGTGAACTAGCTTTATTTAAACAACGTTTGTGCCAAATTGTGAGAAAAAAAACTCTAGGATTTATTAAATAGTTCCAAAATTTAAGGCTAAGAATAGGTTCATGGAAAACTACATACAACAGAATCTGTTTATCACATCTGTTAATGTATATGTTTTCAAGAGTGTAAAACATAAGTGTTAAATGTGAACAAAAAAGATGCAAATGGTATTTGAGCATTTATAACCTCCTCCAATTTCCTAGAGTGTATTGGCTATGCCATTTTGCTGGAAGGATTGTAAGAATATAATCACAACAACTAAAAGCTTACTTAAAGAAATATTCCCAATTTCTGCCTTCATCATCACTAGTCCTATTGTTGTATTTCAGCAAAGCTCCATCCATGCAAAAAGTAGCTGTGCTTAAAGGGGTACTCCGGTGAAAAACTTTTTGTTTTTTTAAATCAACTGGTGCCAGAAAGTTAAACAGATTTGTAAATTACTTCTATTAAAAAATTGTAATCCTTCCTGTACTTATTAGCTGCTGAATACTACAGTGGAAATTATTTTCTTTTTGGAACACAGAGCTCTCTGCTGACATCACAAGCACAGTGCTCTCTGCTGACATCTCTGTCCATTTTTGGAACTGTCCAGGGTAAAAGGAAATCCCCATAGCAAACATGCTGTTCTGGACAGTTCCTAAAATGGACAGAGATGTCAGCAGAGAGCACTGTGCTCAGGATGTCAGCAGAGAGCACTGTGCTCGTGATGTCAGCAGAGAGCTCTGTGTTTCAAACAGAAAGGAATTTCCGCTGTAGTATTCAGCAGCTAATAAGTACAGGAAGGATTAAGAATTTTTAATAGAAGTAATTTACAAATCTGTTTAACTTTCTGGCACCAGTTAATAAAAAAAAAAAAAAAAAAAAGTTTTTCACCGGAGTACCCCTTTAATGTATGTCAGAGGAGGTCAGCTCTGGGTTCTGACTTCCTGTGGGCAACAGGATGACATCATCACCTACCAAATTCCTTCTACTAGCTCCCCGAACCCTCCCCTTCTAATCAGATCTGTATACCTGCTATCTCTATAGAATTGGGTATATACTAGTTATACACCTCCCCTGTGGCTCTGTTCACACATTTTGTTTCTTGCAGCTTTTTTATTTTTTGCGATTTTCCAAAAATATGGTAAAAATGTGTAATTTTTACCATGCATATACAAAAGTCTCTACATTATTCTGTAATAACAGCCTATGCTGCACTATATAAGAAAAAAAAAGTAATACCTGGAGTGCTTCTTTAAATGATACCTGTTGAAGTTGAACTCCTGCATGTTCTGCAGATCTAGAGTGGAGGCCTAGGAAGTCCATGCTGGCCTGTTAGGTTGCCAAACGTACAACGCCCAATGTGATCCAGGGCCAACCTTCAATTATCACATTCTCACAGTGGTTCCTCATTTTCAACCTATTTTATATTTTTTATAAGCTACATAGAGTTTTTAGATTGTTTCACAAATGACTTGTACTGTTTGTACTTTGGAAAAACTCTAATAAAAAGTCATTGCACAAATATATACCATATTTTTCGAGTATAAGACGCACTTTTTCTTGGGGGGGAAAAGTTGGTGCATCTTATACGGCAAATACACACCTATCAGGTCGGTCCCTGTGGCCATCAACGGCCGGGACCCACGGCTAATACAGGATATGACCGATCGCGGTGAGGCCCTGTATTAACCCTTCAGATGCAGCGATCAAAGCTGACCGCCGCGTCTGAAGCGAAAGTCGGGCTGTTCGGGACCGCCGTGGTGAAATCGCGGAGTCCCGAACAGCTTACAGGACACCGGAAGGGACCTTACCTGCCTCCTCGGTGTCTGCTCCGTGCCGGGATCCCCTGCATGGCCGGCGCTCTCCTTCGACGTCATCACGTTGTCGCGCACGCCGTCCCGTCATTCAATAGGAGCGGCGTGCGTAGCGACGTGATGGCGGCGACGTGATGACGGCGACGGAGAGCGTGGATCCTGGAGAAGAAGATGTCCGGAGCGTCGGGGAGACCTCGGGGATGCGGCGACAGCGATGGAGCGACATCCAGGTCAGCGTTGACGGATCCGGAGTGGCGGGGACACGTGAGTATTACCTCCTATCCAGTGGTCTTCAACCTGCGGACCTCCAGATGTTGCACAACTACAACTCCCAGCATGCCCGGACAGCCAACGGCTGTCCGGACATGCTGGGAAATGTAGTTTTACAACATCTGGAGGTCCGCAGGTTGAAGATCACTGTTGGGTGCAGAATCTTTTTTTTTCTAGATTTTGCACCTTTAAAATTGGATGCGTCTTATATGCTGGTGCGTCCTATAGGGCGAAAAATACGGTATATATATATATATATATATATATTTTTTTTTTTTTTATTTTTTTTATTTGAATTGTCTTTTAAGCAAAAATGTGTCCCATTAGCTAAGCTCAGTTTGTTCAGCACATCTATAAAAAAAACATTGACAAAAATGATCCCCTGGTGTTATACTTTGGAGTTACAATGTATCTATTAGCCTGCTTGCCATTTAACATCTATCCATGTAACCAGAAGCATAAATCACCTTACCTTTCTAAGCCTCACAGATGCATTATCAATACAAGTCAGGAGTAGATTTAGGAAATTATAACAGTCCTTTGTTGTTGTGGATTCAGCAGGTCTCTTATGTGTCTACATTGTAATTTTACATTGAAAATCCTGCCTTATTAATCAACATAACATATTTGAAGGAGAAAGCTTAGAAGGATATTAGAACTTGGGCACCGTAGGAGACTTTGACAGAGCACAAAAGGAACAGGTCATTAGTTGCCTAATGCCATAAATCATAAATGTCCAAAATTCTTAAGCACTGACAAATTATGTTTGGGATAAAAAGTATTGGATATGAAATATGTCAGCGTGAAAATGTTTCCTCTTGTATAATGGCAAAGTACAACGTTCTCACATTACAAAGGAAAGTCATGTATAAGTATTGTCCAATGTCCAAGTTTGTTATTCTGGCACCTGATAGTGTTTATTTGTTTTGTTTAATTTGTTTTGTAAACTGCTGCTGCAGTTTTTGAGCCAAAACCATAAGCGGATTCAAAAATTGGGAAATATGAAAAAGGAACTTAGGCACGGTTTAGATTGACCAAAATAGCGCATATAAATTGTTGGGCTATACGGATACCCTCAGTTTCAGAAATAGGTCACCTAAAAAATCATAATATAGAAAAAAGTAGGTGCTTAAAACTTAAAGGACAACTGCAGCACAATATACAATTATCCCCTATCTACAAGATAGGGGATAAGTGTTTGATCGTGGGGGGTCCGACCGCTGGGACCCCCCTCGATCTCCCTAACGGGGCACCGCCATTAGCGCTCGACCTAGAGGTCGACAGTGATGCCCCGTCTCCTCCCTGTCCCATACAGTTCTATGGGGGAGACGGGGAGGCAGGAACACTGCCTCCCCACCTCTCCCATAGAGATGTATGGAGGAGGCGTGCCGGCCACAATGTCATGCTGTGGCTGGCACGCCCCCTGCACTGGAGAGCCATGGCATAGCCGCGGACCCATACAGATCACAGGGGGTCCCAGCGGTCGGACCCCCCGGGATCAAACACATCCCCTATCCTGTGCATAGGGGATAAGTGTTATTTACACTGCAGATGTCCTTTAACCTTTACTTTAATACTGATAAAATCCACTCACATACAAATAATGTGAATACCTACTAAGGAAAAATGATAAATAATAATAAAATAGTTCTCATAGTCCGCCTAGGACTGATATTAACACTGACTTGCACTAATATCGGTCCCAGTCACAATGAGGGACATTTATCAATGTTTGCTTATGTATTCTTTTTTTTAGTAATTTTTTCCTTACTCTTTTTTTTTGCTTATCTGTGACTTATTTATCAACTGGTTTCAGCCTGTTGATAATTTTCTTTCACGTAAGCGATTTTTTCTTTTTTACTTTGGTAGCAGCTTTTTCTGCTCCACGTTTGAGCTGGAGTAAATGTAGTAAATTTTTAACCTTGTTTTAACCTTTTTTTTGTGCAGTTGTAGTCCATTTAAAAATTATTACTACGTAGTTACGTTTTGGAAAACTTGCTTTTCTCACTTTCCAGTCAAAATGTCGCACGAAAAATTGCGTAGTCGCAGGTGAGACATTTTTAGTAAAAAAAAATGTAACTAAATCGCTTGATAAATGTCTGTCAATATCACTTTATGTATAATACATCAATTAGTTACTTATAGATCCAAAAAATACATAAAAAAGAGAAAGAATATCTACTTATAGATCCAAGATATATATGGAGATAAATTCCACAGGCACACATATATGAACTGTGCCTGTGATTGAAAATGTGTGTCACATATATAAACCCCAATCCCGACGCGTTTCTGTGGGTGTCTGTTAAACCACACTCTAGTGACACCTCCTTCCTCAGGGAAATTAAAGGGGGATATATGATCTGTAATAGCAAAGTCTGACAACAGATGTTGCTAATATTACTCAAGTGTAACCACACTCACAAAAATACAGTAACTCATAAGTGGTAACTCAAGGTCAGTGGAACCCAACTTATATATGGTAGCTAAAGGTCAATCGACCCCTTTATAGTGTCTACACATTAGCGTCATGGTGTCCTTCCCAGCAGGTGGTAATTAATCCCATTCAGTGTCTCGTATAGCCAAAGGACATAACCGCTGGGGGTATCTAAGAGCAGACGCTATGTTTAGAGATCAGCATTGAACACACTGCAATGGCAGCGCTCCCGTCCTGTTGCCGTAGAATAGAACATGCTCCAGGATTATGGGTGTGATTGAAAATGTTATATGCTCTAAGGCCTTGAATCTGAGTGACTTATAAAGGAAAGTCAGCTTCCCGACACTGGTTCCTATAGTGACATTTACTGTAGACTAAAACTTCATAGTTTGAATGACATGCCCATAGATAGAAATGTAAAACTACAAAGATGATATTACAGAGGTTAATTCCCAAGCAAGATGGGATGTATCAAGTTTTCTTATAGTAAGATTCTCTTTGTTGCCCAAAGCAACCAAACAGAACTCAGCTTTAAATGTTAACGAGCGCTGGTTAAAAAGAGGTGATCTGTGATTGGTTTCTATGGGCAACAAAAATAATCTAAATCTATCTATCTATCTATTGGGATAGGATATGAGATCAGAATATGAGGTTGGGATGTGAGGTTGGGTTTCAAGGATAGGATATGAGGTCAGAATTCAAGGATAGGATATGAGGCCAGAATATGAAGATGGAATATAAGACCTTCATTGTTGCTTTTTCTTTCCCCCAAGGTTTGCCCTGGACTTTCGATCATCCTGCCGTCAGACCAACATGATGGTTAAGTATGATTTAACTTTCCAGCAGGCAGATGCAGAGAATAGTTAGTATGGTGTATGGGATATGAGCATGATATATGAGGGCAGAATTTGAGGATAGGATATTGGGGCGTGATATGAGTACAGGATATGAGGACGGTATATGAGGTTGGGATTTGAGGACAGGATATAAGTTTAGGATATGAGGATGGAATTTGAGCTTGAAATATGAGGAAGGGATTTGAGGACGGGATATAAGGATATCATTGTTGCTTTTCCTCTCCCGAAAAGGTTTTTCCCAGAACTTTTAAACATCCTGCCACCAGACCAACATGACGATAAAGTATAATTTAACTGTCCTGCAGGCAAGTGCAGAAAATTGTTAGTGCAGGGGATGGAATAGCTGAAGAGAATATGAGGTCGGATTTTGAGAACAGTATATGAGCGCAGGATATAGGAATGAAAGCATCTTTGTTGCTTTTTGTCTCTCACAAGGTTTAAGTGTGAAGACTGTGCAATGCCGGGTATTCTGCTAGTCAAACTATAAAATAGCTTAATAAATCTCCCCAAATGTCCTTTTTGGCTTATTTTTCATTTTCAACCACAGTGCTTCTTTAAGAAGACATAAAGTGCTGTTATAGCTGTAGTACATGGAACTTCAGCATGTTCCTATATTTAATCTGGATAGGATTAAGAATTGTGCATGCATTATCCATTTTATATGTGAAAGGTTGCTTTAGCCTTAATGGTTTCCTTCACAAACACAAAATTATACATACTATAATCTAGCCAAGCTAGTAAAGATTCTCTAATATATTTTAAAATGTATCAATAATTCACAGGTTTCCATTATTAATGAAGCCTCAGTATCCATTAATTTACCTGGTGTGTACTTTCAAAATACCAATCTTCTGTGAATTATGGCTGCTCCTTCCTTCCAGAGATATTATTATCATTCATAATTCTACAGGCAATAGCTTTTACACAGTAATTCTTTCAAAGACAATATTGCAGAAGCCATTAGGGGACCTGGTACAGGCATGTCAGCCTCTAACATCTTCATGTGAAATATATGCGGTTTATGAATATACAGAGTTAAGATAGATAGATAGATAAATAGATAGATAAAGGGAGCCACAGTGATGTAATCTGCAGATAGAAGCAAGTTATTCATTCCCCTCCATTGCCTCTAGAGGGACAATGAAGCATGTGCTGGAACATGTAGTCCAGTATAAAGACTTGTAATTGAAATTAGGAAGGGGGTGGGGGTGCCAGTTCCTTGGACCAGATCCAAGATCCAAGGTCTAAAAATAGGCAATGATGCCCAGATACCCCCCCAAAAAAGCAGCACTCTTATGTTCTAATTGTAAGGCTATGTTCACACTAGCAAATTACTCCGTTTAGCAAGTTCGGTCGCTAGTTCCGCCCTAAAATCAGCTGTCACCGGCAGTAACCAAATCCTATGAGTCCGTTAGAAAATCCCATTATAGTCTATGGGATTTTTCTAATATCCTTTTTAATCCATTATATTCCGTTATTGATAACGGACGTTATCTTGTGATGGAAGATAGTACTGACAAAAAGAGTTCATGAACTATTTTCGTCAGTACTATCTTCCGTCACAAAATAACGTTTACAAATGACGTTAAGTGACATTAAATTATTAATTTACGAAATATTGATATACTGTATAATAAATATTATGTAGGCACTCTCTTCTTTTCATACTTCAACAAATAATGGAAAATTTAAAATGTTTCAATTTGTCAATGTTTCAAATCATTAAATTGTCTCTATATCTGAAGGACACTACTTAACAAAAATAAAATATGTACCGTATTTATTGGCGTATAACACGCACTTTTTAGGCTAAAATTTTTAGCCTAAAGTCTGTGTGCGTGTTATACGCCGATACACCCCGAGGAAAGGCAGGGGGAGAGAGGCCGTCGCTGCCCGCTTCTCTCCCCCTGCCTTTCCTGGGGTCTAGAGCGCTGCTGTCGGCCCTTCTCACCCCCTGGCTATCGGCGCCGCTGCCCCGTTGCCTCCCCCCATCCCCGGTGGCATAATTACCTGAGTCGGGTCCGCGCTGCTGCAGGCCTCCGGCGTGCGTCCCCGGCGTCGTTGCTATGCGCTGAACGGCGCGGCGCATGACGTCAATGCGCCGCGCCGTGCATAGCAACGACGCAGGGGACGCACGCCGGAGGCCTGCAGCAGCGCGGACCCGACTCAGGTAATTATGCCACCGGGGATGGGGGGAGGCAACGGGGCAGCGGCGCCTGCAATGGGTGCCGCTGCCCCTTCTCTCCCCCTGGCTGTCGGCGCCGCTTCTCTCCCCCTGGCTATCGGCGCCGGCACCGATAGTCAGGGGGACAGAACGGGCAGTGGCGCCGATAGCCAGGAGGTGAGAAGGGCCGACAGCAGCGCTCTAGACCCCAGGAAAGGCAGGGGGAGAGAAGCGGGCAGCGACGGCCTCTCTCCCCCTGCCTTTCCTGGGGGTATATCGGGGTATGCATGCGCACACACGCACCCTCATTTTACCATGGATATTTGGGTAAAAAACTTTTTTTACCCAAATATCCTTGGTAAAATGAGGGTGCGTGTTATAGGCCGGTGCGTGGTATACCCCGATAAATACGGTAATTCTGGTAAACAAAAGAGTGTGAAAGAATATATTGGAAAAACTCTTTTTAGGTTTATTTTTTGGAAAAATTATTTGGATTATCCTAATGCCTTATCTACTTACTGTATCCTAATACCTTATTTACTGCACGTACTGTACATGTACAAACCAAAAACCACCAACAAAAATCTGCATATCTTAATGTAAAATAGTATCTTAAGTTAAACATAAACAAGCAACCTAAGCCAAGAGTCTAATGACATGCCTACAGCAAGGTTTTTTATGGCACACAATACATTTAAAACCTAACATTAAAGGGGTATTCCAGGCAAAAACTTTTTTTTTATATATCAACTGGCTCCGGAAAGTTAAACAGATTTGTAAATTACTTCTATTAAAAAATCTTAATCCTTCCAGTAGTTATTAGCGTCTGAAGTTTTCTGTCATGTCCCGGGAGCAGTGCATGATGGGAAAATATCCCCATAGGAGCTGCACAGCTGGAATGTGAGTCATCAGAAAGCAGTTAGACAGAAAACAGAAACTCAACTTCAGAAGTTAATAACTATTGTAAGGATTAAGATTTTTGAATAGAAGTAATTTACAAATCTGTTTAACTTTCCGGAGCCAGTTGACATGTAAAAAAAAAAGTTTTGGCCTGGAATACCCCTTTAAAATACTTAAAAGCCGTCAGAGGCTGCTGTGCACAGGTACTGTGTGGGATCCCAGTGCTCCACTGGGCGCTTATGGACTATTCTGAATTGATCCTGCTGTATTCAACATCGATTGTGACTACATCCAAGACCCTATATTAAATACAGTTGAGAGTGTTTTTAATGTAGGATTTTGGATGTATATTCTATATGTTGTTTTGCTGTAAACATATAAGGCTCTTCTGCTGCTGCTGAGCGTTAATGTTGATTCAAATAAAGATACTACTTTATATTAAAGGTGTGTTTTAGGTTATAACACAGGATATGCAATGGACAGGGAGGGCTTCGATAAAAGAGGATTTTATTGACCAAGATGCAACGCGTTTCACTGCGCTTGTGCAGCATCCTCAGGCAAGCGCAGTGAAACGCGTTGCATCTTGGTCAATAAAATCCTCTTTTATCCTCCATACCTTGTCGTGGTCAGTCAGCGCCATTTGAGCTTGGTCTCTCCTTGAAGCCCTCCCTGTCTATTTCATATACCAGTGACCGGAGGGCAGCAGACGACCTACTATTTGTATGCTATCATTATTGTTGTGTATGAAGCTACACAAGGGTGAGCAGTCATTCAATTTTTACCACACACTGGGGCTTAACAATATTACCCTATGGAGCATTTGTTTTTCTACTTCCACGACACAGGATAGGGGGATAAGTGCCTGATGGGACACCCTGTGATCTTGAGAACCAAAACCTAATTTTTATCTTGAAATGTAGCAGTGAGTTATGACAGCTTAATTCAACCATCTCCGGCAGCTCTGTAGACGATGAAGGGAGCGGAGGCGCACATGTTCACCTCACCTCTCCATTGTGTGGCTAAGCACAGGTCCCCATTCTTAATATTTTGGGGGTCTCAGGTCTTGGATGCTCAGACATACATCCCTTATCTTGTGGATAGGGATAAGTGTAATACAATGAAATACCCCTTTAAAGTGCAGCTTTTTTTTTTGCATGAACTTAATAGTTTAGGTTTGTGGAAATGTTCCCCCCCCCCTTTCTCCCTGAAGACCAGCATTCTTAGTGTATTATGGTGGTGCCAGAGGTGTAGTTTGTAGCTTCTGGGCGCCAATGCAAAATCTGCAACAGGGCCACTATATGCCAATTATAATACTGGTCTCTTATTGGGAAGATGTGCTTTGGGGCCCCCTTAGGCACCAGGGCCCGGTGCAGCTACCTCTGTTAACTCTATAGCTATGCCCCCGGTGGTGCCCACCAATCCCTGTTTACTTCATATAAGTAAACTCTGCATGTTAAATAGGAGTTGTTGGGCTGTAAAACATTGTAACAATGCATTCCCAAGTGTAATACTTCTAAATCAGCAATGTTACATTCTCTACTGTAAAAACTGCCACAAAATGTACAATGTGTATGAACAGTATAACATAGCTAAATGATAGATAGACAGATATGACATGGCTCATGTATGTATTGCATTATACAACAAGCACATATCAATATGACATTGCCTGCCATCTTGTACTTTGGATGACTGAGTCATCCATATCCTGGAAATTTCATTATTTAGATAGATTCAATCCATCGAGCAACCAACAAAGGGTGTAGCTTATTTAAGTAACCAGACGCGTGGCATTGGTGTCTGCACATTTACATTGTTCAGTTCAGCATGACATGATAGGTAAGTGTCTCTGCTGAATTCTTGAAAACATCATTATTGTTGTAAAGCACCTCCATAATTCACAGCAGAGGGAAGGCAAGAAAGTGAAATGCTGTATAACCAGAATATAAATCAAAAATCAAGTGAGCATAAATAACGGACAGACAGCGTTCTGCTCATGGGAGCAAGTAACCCAAGTGTTTGTAAGCACTGAGAAATTGTCCGATATACAACATTGCTGTCTCAAGCTTCACAGGCTGTATCAAGGTTCCCAATGTACATTTCATAATTGCTTTGCTTGTTACCAATAGATTCCGGATACTAAGAACAAGAGAACAGGTAGTAAACAGCATTGACGCTCATGGGTTGAAAAGCAAAATGATGGTCTAGGTAGTAGGATATTTTCTTATCATACCAAATTAGAAATATGTTTTTGTTTTTTTCAATGTAATACATTTTTCGGGCCATTGTGATAAATTTTTCGGGCCAAAAATAATAACATTTTCAATGGTGTCCACTGTCTATAATAGCTTCTGAGTGTGTTATTTATACATGCCTACTGACAATATTATAAATTCCAAAATATTGTTTTTCATTTCTTTTATCTGTAATGGATAAAACAATACAATTTAAGATAAACAGCTTTTCAAAAGTGATAAACATTCCCACATACCTACTCTGTTCAGATCTCTTAATAACTTTAAGAATTAAATTATCAATTCAGATCACAAAAAAAACTAAAAATATAGTATGGAGAAAATGAACTTGTCTTAGATACATATCAACGGAGAGTAAACATCTTTGGAGGTTTCCTTATCCCTATCCTATAAAATAGATAAATCAACCCCAAAAAGTCATCTTACCAAGGCAGGGTTACCACTTGGTATTTTATTTTATTTTTTAGAAAATCACCACTGCAGTTTTTGAGTCAAAGGTATAAGTGTATGAGAATGAGAAATATAAAGGGAAGTGAAGTCTTTTCCTGGATCCACTGCTGGCTTTGGCTTAAACACTGAAAAAAACTACCATGTGGAAACTCAACCTGGGCCTTGTTGCAGATTTTAGGTGGTTACTCTACATCAATGGTTTCCAAACTGTACACCTCCAGGTCTTGCTAAACAACAACTCCCAGCATGTCCCAGATTGGTTTAAAAAGTGGCACGGCACACATTTTCTGAAGAATGTTGCCTTGTTTGCACCATGCGGGAGATTTATCAAAGCATGTGCAAAGGAAAATTTTCCCAGTTGCCCATAGCAACCAATCAGATTGCTTCTTTCATTTTGTTAAAAATGAAAGAAGCAAGCTGATTGGTTGCTCTGGGCAACTGGGCAACTTTTCCTTTGGACAGGTTTTGATAAATATCCCCCCATGTGTGTAAATTTTCTAAGGGCTCTGGTAAAATGGGCTGTACAAGGGCGTGGGTCTTAAATTGAAAAAAAAAAAACCCTGGTCCTAAGTATACCACCTTGGAGGGGGTGTAGACCGAGCACAAAGTGTAAGATGTGCCAGATTTTCCAATAGCCTAAGGTATTTAAAAAAATATGGCACAATCTTGGATATGTCTCCCACTGTAGTTCCATTGTGTCACATGAAAACCTGAAACTTCCATAGACTACATAAACCTAAAGGCTAATTTAGGCTCCAGACTAATTTCAACCTGCTCGACAGGTGCCCATTCTTAACTACTGACATGACCCCTTACAAATAACAAAGATAGTATTTTTCCAGTTGCATAGCAGCAAAGGATATTCATGCCGGGTAGCTGGTTGTAAAGAGTCCAGGGAAGAAAATCAAGTGGGCAACAATTGTTTTGCGCCATGTAGGCGCTTTGTCAGGCCTACATTGCGTGAAAGAGTTGTTACCCACCTGATTTTCCAACCCATGCCTCTTTCCAACTAACCACCCGGCATGAATATCCATTGCTGCTATGTAACGTTATAAGACTAATAAAGGCTTTGTCTCTCAAGACTTCCGCAGTGAGTCCTCCATATCTTCTTTGCATTGATTGATTGATTGATTGTGGATACTCTGCTCCTTCTATTGTGTTCCAGCACCACCTAGCCTATGCTTACAAAGGATATGCCTTCTTTTGGTTATTGTGGAACTGATCATTTTCATACATGTTAGCAGTGCCGGAGAGCCCTTGTGGTTGTGTCTTTGGATAGTATATTTTCATTGCATCACCTAGGCATGTGAAACCTCTATGGACCTAAAAGGAGCCTAAAGGAGTATAAGAGTATAATTCAGCCAACAGGCTAATGCTTGCCTGCCCAACTGGTGCCATTCATAACCAGTGGAGATCAAATTAGCTATTTTCCATGGCATTGCTTTCATACAAGTGCCTCAGCTCTTCACAAATAATTTGCATTCTATTATCCTCCTTAGTAAATCATTGCTTAATCTTTAGGCCCTGAGACGCCCTCATCTACATTCCAGGCATCTCCGTAACGCTATATGATTTAGCAGATAAAATAATGACACATAACCTTGACGCATTAACAGGAAGATATTCCAAAATACCTTCAACAGTAAGATTAATGCTAAAACTGTGGTTTATTGCGCCATGATCTGTGCTCCCCGAGTGGTAACAGGCGAGGAGATAAACATTAGTGTGACAAAATAGCTTGTAGAAACAGCGACTGCTGAAGCTTTTCTAAAAATACATTTTACATATACAAGTATTATAATTGCAGGAGAATGCATTACACCCCAGCATGCTGCATTACTGAATATTTCTTTGAATACACAAACCAAGTCCCTTGGCTCCAGTTAATCTCCTATCCAAATAAATGTTTTCTAAAATGATCCTTCGGGAGAGGAGTGTATATGACTAATTGGAAACAGCTAAATGCACCTAGTTTAAGAACAAAATGAGTCGGAATTATGTAGTGTAGGTATCTAGATGATGGCGTGTCGGAGGATTATTGAGACTTCAGAATAAAACTCACAACATTATTCGATGGAAGAAATGGGAAAGTGATACTTTTATAGCACGAAGATTTAGCAAAGCTGATTATGATATCTGCAATTTTTACGTATGACTACAAAGATAACTTTACATGTCTGATATTCTGGCAATTTGTTCAGATATGCAGACCAGACGAAAACCAAGTAGTAACCAATTAAGATTTAGGTGATAATTGTTTTTTAAAATATTTTTAACAGTGAGCTGATGTTATGGTATCCTGCTTCTAGGACCAGCAATGACCTGCATAGGAATCTGGTAACAAGTGTTCAGTTCTCAAGCAGCGCCATCCCAGACCAAGTGAAATGAATAGTTTGTTGATGTAATGCATGACTTGGTAGGTCTCCAACCCAGTCCTCAAGGACCACCAAAATTTCCTTTTTTTACAGTTACTCCACTGGAATAAAATAGGGAAAAGTTCAAATCCTGGACTATGGGTATGCCTTGGGGACTGGGTTGGGACCTCTTCTCCAGAGCAATATACACTCTATAGATGCACCCCTGATCAAGAGATTCATTGTGGCTATGACTAATAGATAACCCTTCACATTGTACTCAATCATAATATTCCATATGAATCATGGCATTCTCCATCAGAGGCTTTATTACAGCACTACTCTCCACTACAGGTATTGCTCTAGGTAAAAGTCTCCTAAAAGAGTTTTTCCAGGACTGTAAAGGGATATTCCTTTGACTTGTTGAAATGTAGGGCCTACCGATCTCCCAGGATGCCAAAGGTTGTTAGGAAGCTGAAAAATAGCTGAAGCAGCTTTTGATGGGCTATTTTTAGGTATGGTAGTAAATCCGGCTTGTGATACCTCCGCAGATCAGCTGATTGAAGGGTTAGCGGCACTACCATGCCCTCTTTGTGGCTTATAGGGCACAGCTCTGTACATTTGGTAGCACTGTACATGGTTTTGCACCTCATCCTACTCCAGTAAACGATGAACGTGTGGCAGTGCTCACACGAGACACAGTCTATTCAAATAGCTGATCAATAGTGGTGTCTGTAGTTGGACTATGGATAGGCGATCAATATTAAAGTCCCAGGAACCACCAAGACACAATGACAGTTCAACAGAAAGTGGTCTTCTTTCCATTCTATAAAACCTTAAAGTGAGCATTTCTATTTCTGTCCATAAGACAAAAAAAATAATGTAAGTGAAACAATAGATAAGCATAGGTTAGTGCCCCATTCAGGCTATGTTTACGCTATGGAATTTCCGAACAAAATTCTACTGCATGAATCTAATGTCAGGGTGAATGGGTTTTCCAATCGATCTATTCACACAGCAGAAAGGATGCACATGCTCATACTTTCGGCAGACATTCTGTGCCAACTGCATTGCTGTCAATGTTTATGACGCATGTCCATGTGGTCCTGGCATCAAAGGATTTAGGTGGTGCGCGCTGCTGAAGGGATCTCTCTACCGCAGTGCAAACACAGCCTTAGTTTAAGAATACTCACACCTTTGGTTGCAGTGTCCCTTTAAACCAAGT
The DNA here is from genome assembly GCF_029499605.1 of Hyla sarda. Classification (NCBI taxonomy): domain Eukaryota; kingdom Metazoa; phylum Chordata; class Amphibia; order Anura; family Hylidae; genus Hyla; species Hyla sarda. The sequence continues at coordinate 64,228,297 of NC_079193.1, forward strand.
TTTAAGTTCCCCTATAAACCTGACTTTTTTTCTTATAATACTTTAGCTGGTGCTCTGGTACTGCACCTCTCATTCCTAATTCCCATTTTAATCCGGGCTCTCATTTGGCACGTCCACCAACATATTTCATATCTTCCAATTTTCAGTTTATTACAAACACAGCAGAGACAATGCAGGAATGAAACAATGAATGTCAATCCTTTGTCGCAGATTTAGTTATTGTAAGGGACATTAAATGTAAACACTGAGAGGTATCTGTCTGCTGCGCGTCGCCAGATACCATGCTAATATTTGCTCCATATATTACTCTGCTTACACAGCCACATTAAAACAATCATTTCACTCAATTATATTGGCAGCCAAAGAGATGTTTGTCGAGTCGCACAAACAATTCAACTATATGAGACTCGGGTCCTTTGAAGCAAATCATATATTGTGACTCTAGAATAGAAACACTGCCTTTTGATTGTATTGCCATTATTTCCTATGGAGTTCTTCAGATTCCCACCAGGGAAATATGCTTAGAGCGATACACAGCACACTACAAGTGAAGATCCTGCTTCAGGAAATAAAGTTTTATTTTATCACAGTATTCTGGTTCCCCCATAAAAATATGATTACAAGAAGATTGTTCTGTAACTCTGGCAGCACAGGTCCAAATGATGGCAAAAAACGTCAAGCTGCTTAATACATTGACTTAAAGCAACTCAAAGCAGCCTTGTCTCTTGATATTCCTTTGAAGAATTCTCTTTCTGAGTTATTGAAGGGTATTAGTCACTTGGACCGGCCAGAGTTCCCTAAAAACAGTGGTCTCCAAACTGTGAACCTCCAGATGTTGCAAAACTACAACTCCCAGTATGCCCAGACAGCCGCTGGCTGTCTGGACATACTCGGAGTTGTAGTTTTGCCACATCTGGAGGTCTACAGTTTGGAAACAAGCTACTTAGACAGAGAGAAGCGTTTTGGATTCATAAATTGAATACCATCGAACCGAAAGGTCTAAATAGAGATTGTGAATTGACAAGTTTCCTATTGTAACCAGATTGATTTAATGAAATTATTTTTACTGTTTTTCGAACCATTTCGATATTGTGTATATATCATCTAATTGCTCTTTTCATTTTCCCTAGATAAATGTACGTGACCCTGTTGGAAATTTAGCCTAACACGGAAGTCTACGGAATCTAGCAATCTCAAGACATAGTCTATTATGCTCATTATTTGGTTTATTTTCCCTTTTTTCTCCCCTCCTTACCTCGTGCTGTCCCACATGTATTTGTATATGTTTTGGCTCATTTGCCTTCTCCACGTGTTGCGAATATGTGATGTTGATGTGCGGCTCTCTAATCCACCCAATAATGATGTACTCACCTGACGTCACCAAGACCTGTCAATCATCAATCAAGCCAGCTGCCAACCGCCGGATATCACGTATAAAAGCATACAGTTTACTTTTGTTTGTATACGATTGAGAAAGGCTATTATTGCCGAAACGCGTCTTTGTAACGTGTGTATAATACATGCTGTATTATCATTAAAGCCTCTTTGCATCTAAGTCGCTGGTGCCGGGATTCCTTCTTTCTACAGTTTGGAGACTACAGTTTGAGATTTGCACTACAACATCTGGAGGTCCACAATTTGGAGACCACTGCTACAGTTTGGAGACCAATGTAACATCTGAGGGTCCATAGTTTGGAGACGACTGTTTCGATGTTGTAGTTTTGCAACATCTGGGGGTCCAGAGTTTAAAGACCATTGCCACAGTTTGGAGAATACTGAAACATCTGGAGGTCCACAGTTTAAAGACCATCATTTTGAAGTTGTTGTTTTGCAACATCTGGAGGTCCACAGTTTGGAGATCACTGCCTGAAGGTCCACTGTTTGGAGACCACTGCCGTCTAAATATAACCAAGAGGGCACAATTGTGCCCAATAAATGACTGTCTGTGGTGTCATATTTAGGGCTCAACTTAGCTTAGCTGCAGGGGAGATACATGGTTGTGTGGTGGCCCAGTACGGGATGGTGTTTCCCTGTACCCTTCTCCTGCCCTGTCAGGTAGTCGCTTTATGTCCCCAGGGCCCCCTGCAGTGTCTTTTTGGTTTTAGTGTGTACAAACCAGCTGTTAAGGTTAGTCTTATGCAGTGGTAATGAATTTATCAACTGAGACTTTTTGTGAAAAGGTGCATAAAAAGGTGCAAAAGCACCAAAAGTCTCTAAACTACACCAGCCCAGACTTCATCAGATGCCCTGCAACCATTTAATAAATTTGGTGCTCCTACACATTACCAGCACACACAAAAAAAATGCTTCACTTACACCTACAATGATGACTGCCCCCCTTGGTGTATCAATGTAAAACATTCATGAACAAGAAATAAGTGGTGAGAATAAAACCAGTAGACTGTATTTCAGCACTATTTTAGAGCTTGTCATTGACTGAACCATTACAAAATGAATTAGAAATAACTTACGAGGCCCAGATTTGATTTTGCCATTGAGTCGGAGCACACCACCTGCACTCTGTCATTTTAGCTTACACATGATGTTACAGATGCATTTTTCTTAACCATAAGTGAAAAAATAGAAAATAAAGAAGATCTTCCCAGCTTTTAACCTTGAGATGTGTGGACACAGATCCTGTCGGAGAGGGTGATGGCTGATTTAATTGCTGACACTGGAACATGTCAAACTGTGAAACAACCTCAGATACACAAACAATAAAAAGACCATCAATTAGGATGTGACATGATGGGGGATTTGGAGAAGTCTCATAGAGAAATCCTGAAAATTGATTAGCTTTCTGTAACCTTTAAAGAATGCAGTACACAGCCGATCCCGTAAACTGCAGAAGATAAACATGGCATTAATAAGAGCAGATAGGTTGACCACTTCCAGGGGAATACTGCTACAGAACACACAGAAAATGTAGCTTCTCCGAATGGTGTAAGTATGTAGAGGTAGAGGGAGAGCAAACAGAGGAGATTAGAAAAAGGTGAAAGAGATGAAGCCAGAGGGAGGAGTGGGGAGGAAGAAGAGGGGGCAATAAAGAGGAAAAGGGATAAAGATGAGATAGAACTGATGAAATAGGAAAACATGGTAAAAGAAGACAAGGGGCAGGAGAGATAAGAGAGGAAATACGAGAATAATAGTAAATATAAGACATAAGAGGGAAAATGTGAGAATAATAGTAGATATAAGACATAAGAGAGGAAATATGGGAATAATAGTACATCTCAGAAATAAGAGAGGAAATGTAGGAATAATACCAAAAATAACAAAAAAGAGAGGAAATGTGGGGATAATAGCAAATATAAGAAATGAGAGAGGAAATGTGGGGATAATAGTAAATATAAGACATAAGAGAGGAAATGTGAGTATAATAGTAGATATAATGAATAAGGCCGGGTTCACATATGTCTGGCATCCGGCATAGGTGAACTCAGCCTAAATTTCAACACAACTTATGTCATAACAAATGACAACATGCATCAGTTGTCAGTTGTCATCCATTGTTTCTGGATGCCGGACAGGGGAACACAGCAAGCTGCATTCCCCTGTCCGGTGCCAATTGGCACGTCTAACCATCCGGCATCAAAATTGAGGCGCTGGATGATTGTGAACTGTCCCATTCAAAAGAATGTGATCAGTTCTAGCAACAGTTTCCTGAAGGAAACTATACTGGATGCCGGACATATGTGAACCCAGCCTATGACCTAAGAGAGAAAAAGTGGGACTAATAGTAGATATAAGACATAAGTGGGAATGATATGTGGAAATAATAGTACATATACAAAATAAGAGAGGATATGTAAGGTATAAACACAGGAGAAGAAATCTGAAAATTATATAGAAGAATTATGAAATGTAAAAAAAAATTAGAGAAATTATAGTAAGGTATAAAAACACATGTTTAAAGCTGCATAATACACACATGGGGGAATTTATCATTGGTTTTACCCTTGTTTTTTGGTGTTACATTGTCACAATTTCTTGTGCAACTAGTAAATTGTTCAAACAAATTCAAACTTTTACTTATACATTTTTTCCTGTAATTAGTATAGTTTAACCCCTTAAGGACTCAGCCCATTTTGGCCTTAAGGACAATTTAATTTTTACGTTTTCATTTTTTCCTCCTCGCCTTCTAAAAATCATAACTCTTTTATATTTTCATCCACAGACTAGTATGAGGGCTTGTTTTTTGCGCGACCAGTTTTACTTTGTAATGACATCACTCATTATATCATAAAATGTATGGCGCAACCAAAAAACACTATTTTTGTGGGGAAATTAAAACGAAAAACGCAATTTTGCTAATTTTGGAAGGTTTTGTTTTCACGCCGTACAATTTATGGTAAAAATGACATGTGTTCTTTATTCTGACGGTCAATACGATTAAAATGATACCCATTATTATATACTTTTATATTATTGTTGCGCTTAAAAAAAATCACAAACTTTTTAACCAAATTAGTACGTTTATAATCCCTTTATTTTGATGACCTCTAACTTTTTTATTTTTCCGTATAAGTGGCGGTATGGGGGCTCATTTTTTGCGCCATGATCTGTACTTTTTTTTGATATCATATAATTTTTTATAATTTTTTTTTAAATAAAATGTATTAAAAAAGTAGGAATTTTGGACATTTTTATTTTTTTTCGTTCACGCCGTTCACCGTACGGGATCATTAACATTTTATTTTAATAGTTAGGACACTTACGCACGCGTTGATACCAAATATGTCTATAAAAAAAAATTACGCTTTTTGGGGGTAAAATAGGAAAAAACGGATGTTTTACTTTTTTACTGGGGGAGGGGATTTTTCACTTTTTTTTTACTTTTACTTTTACATTTTTTTTACATTTTTTTTACACTTGAATAGTCCCCATAGGGGACTATTCATAGCAATACCATGATTGCTAATACTGATCTGTTCTATGTATAGGACATAGAACAGATCAGTATTATCGGTCATCTTCTGCTCTGGTCTGCTCGATCACAGACCAGAGCAGGAGATGCCGGGAGCCGCACAGAGAAAGGAGAGGGGACCTCCGTGCGGCGTTATGAATGATCGGATCCCCGCAGCAGCGCTGCGGGCGATCCGATCGTTCATTTAAATCGCGAACTGCCGCAGATGCCGGGATCTGTATTGATCCCGGCACCTGAGGGGTTAATGGCGGGCGTCGGCCATTGCCGGCGGGTCCCTGGCTGCGATTAGCAGCCGGGATCAGCCGCGCATGACACGGGCATCGCTCCGATGCCCGCGGTTATGCTTAGGATGTAAATGTACGTCCTGGTGCGTTAAGTACCACCTCACCAGGACATACATTTACGTCCTGCGTCCTTAAGGGGTTAAGTCAAAAGCGCCTCTGCTTAGATGCCTATTTGCCTGACAAAGGGGATCCCAAGCCCCGAAACGAGTTGCACCCTGGCCTAATAAAATATCTTATACATCCATCATCATCTCCTGATTGAATTTGTGGACTGCGCTGTGGAACCTGGTATTTTTTCCTATTTATACATTCTGCTCTGAATCGGCCTGCTCATCGCTGGATCCGATACCGGGAGGCTGCACCACTATTCTTATGCGCTTGTGTGGTTGTGTTAATTACACAACCGTACCAGATGAGAGGACCACTAAAACAGCTGTGATTCCTGCACTCACCTATCTTCACATTGTCTATGACATACTGTCCTATGAGGAGCTCTGCTTTTTGTTGTTTTTAGATTTATGAATTTCTGCTTTTGTAGTGGTAGCTGATTACAATTTAGAAATGGTGCACATTTTTATGCAATCACTCAAACTTTTGCTTTCAATTCAGACCACACTTTAAAACTTGCTTAGATGCAAGCTTTAAAGCTATTTATGAAGAATGTGCACCTCTTAGATAAACTTGAGGTAAGTGCACATGATGTACACCCAGGAAAATGGTGTATTTATATTTAAAGGGGTACTCTGGGGAACTAAACCCATAGCCCATCCTTTCCCTCTTATAGAGCATTTTTCCTCTTTCAGCTGTCACTTACATGAGATAAAAAAGGGATTTTCAGATCCACCTTGTCCCCTCAGTGAGAGTTAGCCCCCTCCCTTCAAGACAACACCACATGATTCTGTCTGGCCTAGAGCTCTGGCTGTACAGCCACACGTCATATCCCCCCCCCCCCGCTTCCCCCTCCCCCCCGCTTCCCCCTCCTCTCCCTGTGTGTGCCATGTGAGAAGCTCAGTGAAGATTCTCCGTCACAGCTCAGCACATAACACAGTTGTAGATCTAATCCCTGACTGCTGCCATTCAGAGTACAGCATGATTAATTGCTGGGGAAAGGATAGTGTAAAAGAAAAGACATGTAGAGGGTGAGGCTGACTGTTTACAACACAGCATGCACACAGATAGTGAAAGTGAAAGCAATTGGCTGGCAGCCATTACACAGAGCGGCACTGACTTCTGGGAGTTGTAGTCTGTGCTGCAAACAAGGAAAAATGTATTTAGGAAACATCAGGGGCCAAAGGAGCTGCCAAAACCACATGGATAACTACAGGATACACAGAACAGGTATTGTGGTGGCTTTGGGGTATTTTTATTTTTCTTAACTTCCCCGGCGTACCCCTTTAAGTCCATTACCTTAAAAAAAAATGCATAAAAAAAAAAACACACATCTTTTTACAGTATACTACAGTATAAAACTTTTCACACTGGGGCATTCATTTTAAACACTTAGCTCTCATGCATAAGAGGGTATGAAAATCTGGTAGCATACAGTATTACAATCTATACTTATGAAGTTCCGTAAGGTATGTTTTTTTTTCCCACCTCATTTTTCTGCATGGAGTTTCATACAATAAATGTTAACCTTTCATGCATGAGTACCATATGTTTACCTATACATGTACCAACACTCTGCATAGTTAAATAATTTTATGGCAATGGATTTCCTGGTATACAAAACCTCTATACAAACATACAAGATCAAATGGATATAGGGAATCTTGGACTGTGGTCCATTGGGAACACCAAAGGATATTTTTCTGAGGGTGCAACCCCTTTCCATAGAATATGTGCACTGTTAGACTTTTGGAGCCCATTGGAGTACCTTAACCTGGAGTCTCCTAATGATTTTTGGTACTCTGGTGTATTGATCCCCTATCCCTTACCCCTTAACAGTTATACTCTTCAATTTCAAGTTAAATATGACTTCCTACCATCACTCAAAGTTGAATGTGACTCACAAAGTACGAAAGGTTGGGAACCTGCTGGGTCAGTCCAACCCTGATGGTAAATATTGCCTTCACATTATGCCCCTGTACAACTCTAAACTTGTATGGAGCCATAAAACAGTCATGAATATAATACCCAAGACTGAATTTTTAAACTTGTACCATCTTTAAGACTTGTCTGTTATTTCAGGTCATGAGAGGCAGCACTATTTTCTGACATTATTTAACTTGTATATTGTATTTTTTTTAGCAGATTTCTGCCCTGTAAGCTTCTTTTCTAATTTGCAGATCTACCCGAGCTGGTGGACAGAGCTCCTTCCTTCCCTCTCCATAAACATGTATTGGCTTGTCTTTTAGACAAGCCAATACAAGTCTATGGAGAGGGAAGGAGGGAGCTCTGTCCACCAGCTCTGGGAGAACTGTAAAATCTTCCAGAAGTCTGTGTTGCATTACACAATAATCATTTTCTGAGAAGCCTAAAAAATTGGATGCACAGGCAGAGAAAGCGCTATGATTCTTATTTATGCTTCCCAATAAAAACTTTGGCTGAAAGCTATCTTGTCAACTGGCAGGATGAAAATATATCACCCTTATGTCCATCCTCAAACACCATCAGGCATTTTCATAAAACCTTTGTCAAAACTCTGCATATTTCTTGTATACAAGTTATTTCATCCCAAAGGCTCAGTTAAACACAAGTCATATAACTCTGGATTTCAAGGATATTAATTTAAATCCACTTGCCCCAAGTATTATATCCTGAAATGTAACTAGACTTCAGGCTTCAAACGGCAACGGCCTACAGTAAATTCAGGTTGTAGGTGGCTTAAAACACTGGAATAAGGTTGTAAATTAGAAACGGAAGATCGCAGATGTGTTCTTTTTATTACCTTCCATATGTGGCTCCTTTTAAGAGTGAGGCGTAGAAATCGAATCACGAGGCAGAGGAAGGCGAAAATGCACAGTATTGCAGCTAAAGCAATTTACCAACGAAAAGATAATCCCTGCAACATATGCTGCAAAATCTAAAGTGTTTAACAGAATGAGTGGGGCCTGTTGGATTAGTGTAAATATTTGTGTCTAAAATAAGGTTGGAAAGCCCTTGCTTTAAGGATGCTTATGAAACGGCATCAAAATGTACGGCTGAAGGTACCAAACAGAAAAGACACATTTTTCTATATCGGGTGAATATTTTTATTAGAAACAGCCAACTGTTGATATCAGTGTGCCAAGGAAATTTCTATTTTTTGAATTTACAGAAATTGAATTGTAGATATTTTTAACATTGTACAAAGAGTTCAATTATCTTAACATAAACATGCTCCACTTTTTAAAGCCTACATATGTCTACATTTCTGTACTAATTGGCTTAATATATCTTTATGAAACTGAAATAGTCTTTTTTGCATACAGTGCTCCAAATGTACTGCATAAAGTTAAAGAAACAATTGTAACCGGCTTCCGCACAAGAGGAGCTTAGGAGTTCACTGTATAATATGCTATCATTAACCCCTTAAGGACCACGGGTTTTTACATTTCTGCACTTTCATTTTTTTCCTCATCACCTTCTAAAAACCATAAACGCTTTCAACTTTGCACCTACAGACTCATATAAGGGCTTATTTTTTTTGAGCCACAAATTGTACTTTGTTATGACATCAATCATTTCACCACAAAATTTATAGCGAACCCAGAAAAATAAATTTTGTGGGGCAAAATTGGAAAAAACACAATTTTGTAACTTTGGGGAGCTTCAGATTTTATGCAGTGCCCTTTTCGGTAAGCCCTACTTATATAGGTTTGATTTTGTCGGACTTCTGGAAAAAACATAACTACATGCACGAAAATTTATACGTTTAAAATTGTCATCTTCTGACCCCTATAACTTTTTTATTTTTCCACGTACGGGGCAGAATGGGGCAAATTTTTTGCGCCAGGATCTGAAGTTTTTATTGATACTATTTTTTTTTCCATTGGACTTCTTGATCGCTTTTTATAAATTTTTTCATGATATAAAAAGTGACCAAAAATACGCTATTTTGGACTTTGGAATATTTTGCACATACGCAATTGACTGTGTGGTTTAATTAACAATATATTTTTATAGTTCGGACATTTACGCACGCGGCAATACCACACATGTTTATTTCTTTTTTATTTACACAGTTTATTTTAATGGGAAAAGGAGGGTGATTCAAACTTATATCAGCGGAGGGGTTAATTCATATATATAAACTTTTTACGCCCTTTTTTTGCATTGTTATAGCCCCCATAGGGTCTATGCATGTCTATGGGAGGGAACGTGACGGATAGGGGATAAGAGGTCTGATTGCGGGGGGTCCCGCCGCAGGGACGGCCGCGATGAAACATCTCATCCCCTATTCTTTGGATAGGGGATAAGATGTCTAGCGCCGGAGTACCCCTTTCAGATAATATAAAAAGGTTGTTTACCTAGTTCCTATAGACTGCATTTTAAGGAGCTATGATATGTATTGATTGTTTAGTGAATCATCTTGGAAGTTAGTTTTGATGCTAAGCACAAAATGGAGTAGCTTTGAAATATTTTTCACAATATTGGATGTCATTGAATGAATGTTCATTTTCTGCATAAGTAACCACATGAAGGAAAGGATTCTATAGCAGTATATGAGTGCTTTTTTGGTGCTATTATTTCTACATGGTAAGTAGTACTTATGAGTTATGATCACAAAACATTGAATTTGCTTAATTTTCTCCAATATTTTGAGTTCAGTTCCTTCTGGTTCAAAACAAAGTAGTTAATTAATATTATGCATTGTGAGTCAACTACGTTGCAAAAGCATAGACCTTAATGGGTTATTAAAGGGGTACTCCGTTATAATTTTTTTTTTTTCAAATCAACTGGTGCCAGAAAATTATACAGATTTGTAAATAATTTTTATTTAAAATTGTAAGCCTTCTAGTACTTATCAGCTGCTGTATGTCCTGGAGGAAGTTATGTAGTTCTTTCTAGTCTGACCACAGTGCTCTGTCTGTGTAAGGAACTGTTTGAAGCAGGAGAAGCTTGCTATGGGGATTTGCTACTGCTCTTGACAGTTCATTACCCAGACAGAGGTGGCAGCAGAGAACACTGTTGTAAGACTGGAAAGAACTATTCAACTTTTGCTGGAGGATACAGCAGCTGATAAGTACTGGGAGGATGAAGATTTTAAAAGAGAAGTATTTTACAAATCCTCCAGAGTGCCCCTTTAAAGACATGCTATCTTATGTATGGAATGCAGTTTTGAGACCACTGCTCTAAGAGAACAGATAGGCCATATAATGTCATCCCAGTACCCCTGCTGTGAAGCTCCATTCTGATGTTGCAATGAGCTCTTCTTCCACACTTTATGTCCCTTGCAAACTGACCTAAAGTAAAGTTAGTCTACATGTTTTTTTTACGTCTTTCGAAAAGTCTTCTTATCTTACATCACTTGTTTACACATGTTAGTAATTCTTGCTTTGCCCCCGGATGAAGCCTTGACATTCCTTATCCTGAATACGTAAAAGTTAGCTCTGAAGGAGTACAGCGCTTCCTGCAAACTCTGTGGATGAGAATCCAAACTGGCAAGAACCCAAAATGCAGATGGCTTCTCACCTTAGTATTGTCATGATAGGGGGCAGGGAACAGGGAGTTAGTGAGTTCTAAAGCAATCCCTAAGACTAAACTCCCTGCCTACTTGCCTAGACACCCTAGCAGTTAATGACAACTGGGTGCCGTTCCCTTTGCGTGCTAAAGTGCATGGACGTAAGACTTAAACAAAACATGCCAAACTGTACATGTCGGAAAACAAGTCAGGAATACTACGGGAATACTACAAAGGTACAAACAGATATACCAAGCAGGATGTAGCATACTAACAAACAGTTCAAGAACCAGAATCAAGATAAACGGCAGATGTGATAATATGAACAAGACTAGATATGAAGATAAGTATACAGCAGACAAAATCAGGGGATGAACAGGTTAACTGAATGTCAGAACACTAAATGGGTCAGGAGATCAAGAGCACTGTTCACACTGGATTCCAAACAAGGAACACACTAGACACCCTACTCTAATCATGGAGGGACAACAATACTAAAGCCAAATATGCTCCTAGCTGGCGGGAACACTCCACAGTGAACAAGATACTAGCCTAGGAGGAAAAAAAATCCTAAATACAAGCAAACACGGCTACAGACACAAGGCAAATTCACTCCTAGATAGACAGATTAGCACAAAGTTCAAAGCAGGATTCTATCCTTGTAGATCCAGGATCAAACAAGGTCAAAACAGGACTGACAAATCGCACAATACGGACTAGGCAGCACAAAGCAAATGAACAACACAAGAATACTAAAACCCGTCAAAAGTACTAAAATAAAGCAGGCTAATATCAGATATCAGACAGAAAATATAACCATGGTTAAAACTCAGGATACATATGCTCAGACAGACATAGTGAACATAATGCAAACATGGTTAGAGTAACAGGTGTAATTACAGCCCAGAGCAGCACCTGAGGAGGCCTTATATACCCTCCCAGTGCTGAAGGGTTAACTCTTCCCAAACCAGGGAGAATAAACACAGAAACTGTTCCTACACAAACCTAATGTCTGAACAAGACCCAAAGCAGAAAAATGCAAAACACAGACACACGGGCATTACAAATTTATACTAGAGTTTGTGTGTATCACCCCTTAAATGGGATAAGTGAGAAACAAAGTAAGGAATCTAAGGAAGGGGATTGAACCCCCGAAAAGCATAATTGCCACTGTATGTGTTTTTTATTGTTTTACTAGTGTCAATAAAATCTATTAATACATTTTTACATAATACCTATAAGTCCTGTGAGCCTTATGGGAGAAAGCAGAACCAGCACCACATCCAGTGCACCAGCTTTTCATCTAAATTCATTGTGTTCTAAAGGGGCAAAAACATGGTGACAATGGAAAAATAAACAGAAAAACATTTTATTCATGGTCCCAAGGTCAGACTGGAGAAGGTAGTTTTTACTTTTGTGGTTTGTCTCTGTTTTGTGTCAGCCCCTTTCTGTTATGTTTGTTATGTTGCTGCCCTCTCTAGTATTGACTGATATCTCATCGGAATGATTAGAACGTTCTCACATCCCCTCTTTGGCTTGCTAACCTTGACTCTGTTGACTCTCCACTCTGGTTAATCCTTTGTGTGCTTCAGCCCTCTTCCAGTATTTTATCCCATGTTCTCCAGCAGTTTATCTCCAATTACCTTCTGTGCCTTCCACTTATCTATCCCTCCCTGCATAACTCTAATTCTAACCTGGCATTCCTATCCAGTTTGGTGAGCAGAGCGTGACATTTATTTAGAGAGGTAAAAAAAAACTGATGGTTTATGGCTATTTATAAACAGTAAGTGAAATGACATGATTATTTATGTTTTCATGCATTTTAATATTTGGCTTGTTTGTTTGTTCCTCTTTGAGGATTTAGTTTGTGCTGTATTTTCCATAAATAATTTTAATGGCTCTAAAAATGCTCAACATTTAGAATTAGAACCTAATGTAACAGCCTGCTCACTTTTGCTTCTGTACGACAGCCAGTAGTTCTGTTCTAAATCTTTACAATTATGCAAACAAACTTTTTATTAGCAATGACTGTAAAGACAGGAAATGTAAGTTCGGGCTTATACTTAAAGGGGTACCCCGCCCCTAGACATCTTAACCCTATACAAAGGATAGGGGATAAGATGTCTGATCATGGGGGTATTGCCGCTTGGATCCCCCGGGCAATTAGACAACTTATCCCCTATACAAAGGCATAAGATTTCTAGGGACAGAGCATCCCTTTAAATGGGTTGCCCGGGTCATTATTTTTATGTTGAACAGTTTGTAACAATCTTGGAGTCAATGGGTTGAAGGGATCTCTATTGCTTGGGTTGAGATGGTTGGCATATCAAAAACTTTACTGCAACAAGATCTGTTTAAAACTGGCCGCAGCCAGATTTTTTTTTTTTTTGGTCTGTGACAAACAGTGCATATGTTCCACAAATAAACAATGGCCGTCTGGCTAAAACGCAATTTAAGTTCCGTCTCTATAGGAATGGAATTCTACCAACAACACAACATAACTCCAACCTCTTGTGGGTTACTGTCTTACCTCACACACTTTTGCCAATGTCCATTCAGAGAGTCGAGCCACAGGATCTATCTCTTCACATATTCCCCACAGGCCTCAGCTTGCCTGTCACTTCTCTAGACTTCTCTATCACCTGGGAATATTAGCCATGTCTTCCAGGTGGTTCTCCCACTGCCTCCACTGCCCCATAACCTCCATTCCAGTATCATAAAAAAGCATCCTTGGGCAGTGCAATGCCACAACAACTCCTACTATAGTAGGAAAGATACTGAAGAAGGTAGCACTCACCTCTTTAGCGTTACAAATCTAGGATCTTTCCTTTTAAATTCATAGGTGCAGGTACAGACACGGATGGGGGAATAAAATAACATGGGCTCCTCCAAGCTAAGTGGAGTGGCGACGACTCTGTTTCACGGTAAAACCCGCTTGGTCACGGCTGAGGTGACAAAGTGGGTTTTACCGCGAAACGGAGCCATCACTAAATGGGTGCTACCTTCTTCAGTATATTTTCTACTATAGTTTTTGTTAATCTGATTTCAGGACATTTTTAGCACCACCTACGCTGCACATTGTATGGGAGCCTGAGATAGTCCACAGGTTCCACCTCATATAACCCTGGTGCCGAACAGTTTTATTTTTTGTATCCCACTAACTAACCTTCTGTCTGCTTTGTTTTTATAAACTCCTACCCTTGGTTACGGTGACTTAAAATGTACTGGATATAAAAACTTAAAAAAAGGTGGATATAAATGCTATGTTCATCTGTAGTCTCCTTGTCTGTTTGAGAATTACAGTTTCGTCGGTAAGTGTCCACTGAATATGCCTTAAAGCGTACCTGTCATATCACAGAAAAAAGCAATGCTTACATGTATTATTAGGCCATGCAGTTTCTTTACATGTATTTTTATGTGTCTAGCTTTTCTATTTGGCTCACAAATCCCTATGTTCTGCTGCTCACTCATTCTTACATCCACTGCCTTTGCCTGTTCAGGCATGCTGGTAGTTGTAGTTTTCCAATAGCTGGAGGCACCCTGGTTGCGAAACACTGTTCTAAGCAAAAATTAGAGTCATTATCCCCTGTATATGGAGCTACTGTGCAAATGTACATATGATGACATATATATATATATATATATATATATATATATATATATATATATCTAAGCCTTTGTACACAGCCACTTTTCTCTGTACATAGATGGTGTGGGGCCTTTTTTAAAATGGTGACATAGATGTATCTACCATCAGAGCTCACACTGTGTTATTACAGTGGTCATGTGACTGCTATATTCTGGCTGTGTAAGGACAGTGATATGCTGCATGGCCTTATATAGGACTTGAAAGATCTATCAAATTGCTTTGTACATTTAGTCTGCACTATCAACATGTTTGCTTAGGGCATTGACTTGGATTTCTTATTGGAAAATGTAATCCCAGAAAATCCCTTTAAGGGAGTAATCGGGTTGGGGGGGGGGGGGCGGTAGGGGGGGATTTAGTACATTCCTTCAATTTCCCTAAATCCAGCTAAACACAAGATTCTCTCAGAACGTTATCCTATCAAAGGACACAAATGACATGTGCGCCTAAGTGTGTTCACACAAAGCACACACATGTATAATATCATCATAAACAAACATGTATTGTGAGATTCCAGTATATGATATAAATACTCTCTGAACTGATGAAACATTTTTTTGGGTCTGGGCTAGTCTCAAGCCCCCCCAAAAAACATTAAAAAAAAAAACCTTTAAATGGGCGCTGTCAGATTCAAAAACTTTTTATATGTTGTAGATCTTGGCAAAAACATTAACCTTTCTAATATACATTATAAAAATATTTGATCTCCTTTTTTACAGAATGCATGGCTAATAAAAAGGTCCCCATACCATTCGGAACATAATCCTGTCCAGCTGCAGCATCATCGTTGTCCCAGCTGAAGCACAGCCTGGGACATAGTCCATTAAGTGAAATCAGGACTAGAACTTCTCTGTGCTCACTCTTGTCTTATTAGGTTGCAGCATGAAAACAGAGAAGAGGGAGTTACAGAGCAGCCTGCATTGATTGAATGAAGAGCCTAGCACAGCACAGCAGACTTAGGGAGGAAGAAAATGCATGGTGAGTGAGGGTGGGATCAGTACTTGCCTCCGATATGCCCCTTCCTGAGCAGTGGATGTCAGAATGAGTGAGCAGGAGAATCTAGACACATGAAAAGACATGTAAAGGATCTGCATGACCTAGAGAGGACCATATTGAAGCATTTGTTTTCTCTGTGGTATGACAGGTACGCTTTGAAGGCCCACAGCCGGACAGCCATATCGGCGAGAAAGCATACCTTCCCTGTCAGCTTCAGCTATTTCATTTTAATACAGCAAAGCTTTTTATCGGCCATTTTGACAGCAAAGGTCAGTCCTTCCTTTAAAAGTCAGATTTAATCTCTAAATCATAAGCACCTGAATGTATTTGGTGTCTAAAAATGTGATTTTTACAGACCAAATTGTTACAAAGGATTCACAGAGTTATGTGGCAGGACTCATAAATCACATGACAATTGTTGGCGCTATTAAGAAACAAAAGATACTAATATTAAAATCATTTGTGGGATTCCTCTATTGTATCAAATCCCCGTGATCAATAGATGAGATTGCTAATTGCGGAAACCACTGGAGCAAGGATCTGAAGGTCAAAGCTTTGACAGAGTTACCGCGCAGGTTACACAAATTTCACGGCAAAAAAATGGCAAATGCAAATGTTGTAACATTCTATTCCTATCCGTCAGCTCCTTGTAGCGATAGAATCACCGAAATGAACAGACAGATTAAACTTGTCTGGAGGTAGAAGGTGAGAACATTGAAACTACTCTAATAGGGCTATAGGAACATTTTGTACAATAACATTATCATTATGTTGTAAAGAGATTGTATACGTAGGTGGCATTAATAGTATCTCATAGTTCTGAAGATTCAATGTACTGTCATGTGAAATAATAGACCAAATAGTCTACTCCATTTATCTGCTGGCAATTTTAGGTTGTATGTTGCTTTGTTCTCCATTTGTATCCAAATTTAAAGGGAACCTGCCAATGAGACAAGGCTCCCTGCAGTGAAAAGTGCGCCCAATCTTATGGAAATACGTTTCACTCGGCTTCAGTTTCTCACTGAGAAGTTTTTAAAGAGAAGTTTTAGCAGTGACTTTTGGCCGCTCTAGGTTTGGGGAGAGGTGTCTGCTGGCTGGCTACTTTCCAACCTCCCACCCAGTTCAGCATGATTGACAGGTCACCCTTTTTTGTGAAGCACGGACAGCATGATCTTCCTGTTCACACAGCAGAATTTTTGAAATTCTGCACAAGTTTGAAATGCGGAATTTCAGCAGTATTTCAGTGAAATTTCTGTTTTCTCTAAACACAGAATTCTGCCAACATTCCAGCTTCATTAAATTCAATGGGATTCCATTCGCAATTCCACAAAATTTAATTACAGGATTTCCATCGCAAAAAATTTACACAGCACAGTAGAATCCCATTAAACATAATGGGCTTTAAATTTCAAAGGAATTTCCGGCCGAATTCTCCAGTTGAATTCCATGCGAAAAGTTCACTGTGTGAACATAGCCAAACACAGAATTCATTTTTTTTTTTTATTGGGGAACATTAGGTAGAACCCAGGTGACCTAATTAGACCTAACCTGTAAGGTCACATGACTGTGAAGTAAAGATAGCTTGCAGATACCCTATCCGTATCGGCCATCTATCTTCTCACTTTTGCTTTAAATGTAAAGAAATAAGAAAAAACATGATTTTGGGATACTCAATGCTAGTGTTTCCAAAAAAAGTGTGCCTCCAACTGTTGAAAAACTGCAACTCACAGCTCACAGAGTTCTCAACTTGGTTTGCTTCAGAGGAAGTTATGTAGTTCTTTCCAGTCTGACCACAGTGCTTCCTGTCAGGAACTGTCAAGAGCAAGAGAAAATCCCCATAGTAAACCTCTCCTGGTATGGACAGTTCCTGACACAGACAGAGGTGGCAGATGAGAGCACTTTGGTCAGACCAGAAAGAACTACACAACCTCCTGTGGAGCATACAACAGTTAATAAATACTGGAAGGGTTAAGATTTATAAACAGAAGTCATTTACAAATCTGTATAACTTTCGGGCACCATTTAAAGGAGTAGTCCAGTGGTGATTCAGTGGTGAGCAACTTATCCCCTATCCTAAGGATAGGGGATAAGTTGCAGATCGCAGGGGGTCCGACCCCTGGGGCCCCCCGCGATCTCCTGTACGGAGCCCCGACAGCCCGCTGGAAGGGGGCGTGTCGACCTCCGCACGAGGCGGCGGCCGACACGCCCCCTCAATACAAGTCTATGGCAGAGCCGAAGCGCTGCCTTCGGCAATCTCCGGCTCTGCCATAGAGATGTATTGAGGGGGCGTGTCGGCCGCCGCCTCGTGCGGGGGTCGACACCCGCTATCTCGGCGGAGAGCCGGGGCCCCGTACAGAGAGATCGCAGGGGGCCCCAGCGGTCGGACCCCCCGCGATCTCAAACTTATCCCCTATCCTTAGGATAGGGGATAAGTTTTTCACCACTGGACTACCCCTTTAATTCTTTTTTTTCCCTCCGGAGTACCCCTTCAAGGCCATTTTCTGCACCAAAAGTTTGCTGCAATATGGTGCATTGTAAGCCACACCCTTTGCGGTAAGCAGCTCCCATTTTCTCTAAGATACAACCCTTATTTAAGAAGGGTCAAAATGTATCAAAAACAATACATGTAATACTTGACCTACGCCCTTGTGTTCTTGCCCATTTTGATTAATAAATGTCCCCTAGTGTATTTTCCAAAGGATTAGGTTTCATATTACATAAAAATAATGATGGAATAGCAATGCTATAGCTTCAAAGTATATAAAATAGAAATGTACAGTACAAAGTCACTTCAAGAACAATAAAGATTAGCTTCAAAATATAACTTTAATACAGATTAATGAAAACTAATGGATTCCTGTAATAGTGTTTTGTGCAGGAAACAATGGAGCAGAACATGTCCTGTACTTTGGCTCAGAGCACCTGAATAACCTGCGTATAGTATAAAAAATGACTTTACATGAAGCCAATCACCATCCTAGGAAATTCTTTTTATTGCATAAAATATACAGTGGTCACTCAACTTAAAATGGCCTCAGGTTACAACATTTTTTGTCTTTTCCAGACCAATGTAACTTGAAACCAGACTCAACATACAATGTTATGGACTGTTCTGATCTCCAAGATGTGTCAATGGCTGGAAGAACTAATCAATCAGAAATTGTTGATTTTGTTGCATTAACCCTTTAGAGCAGTGACAATCTGATTTTTGGGCATTTGCCACTGTTATTATCTCCTTGAGACTCCATGGTGCACAGATATTTCTCATTCTCTTCATTTCAGGAAGCTGCTCCAGAGCTAGACTGTATGCCAGAAGTACTTAGATAGGTAAATTCCCTAATTTATCCAGCCAATCACTGGACAGAACTTAATTACAAGCCTCCAAAATAGTGCTGGAGAAAGTACACTAGACTGGACTGGCTGGGGTTTGATTTACGCTATGTACGCTATGATAGATGGCATATGGGTGGGAAGAGGTTGTAGATACAGTATACTGTGTTTGCAAGGTGCTGTAAGCAGAAAGGAAAGAAACAGCAACAGGATCACAGCAAGGAAGAGATTACATTAGAAAATAAGCAATGATGATAGGGTAACAAAGTAGTACATTCAAGAGGCAGCACTGTGTGCATAGCAAGAACAAAAATATTTAGATGAAGGACAACTGCCTTGGACTTTATATGTCTTAAGTTATAAGAGGAAATCCTTGATTTACAATTTCAAGCACAGGGTGGATCCTCTGAAAGAGGCACACAGGCTCACATTTCATGCACACAGGTTCCTTCTCTCTTGCATAACAGTAGCTAAACCCTGTCTACCTCTCTTATGTTTTTAACTGGTCTCTCTGCCCCCAAGGCTAGGTTCAGACTACGGAATCTCCGGGTAGAAAATTTCCGCCCGGAGATTCCGAGTTCCGCCTGCGCCGACTGAATTAGTAGGCGCTAGGACCGCGCGGACACTGCGGTCTCCTATAGACTGCTATGTGTTCCGCTCAGATTTCCGCCTGAAGAAAGAGCAACCCCTTTCTTCAGGCGGAAATTTCTAAGCGGATTTTCAAAGCGGATTTTCCGCTTCACAAATTCTCAAGTGTGAATTTGTGAACGGAAAACCATTCACTACACTAGACATTTGAGCAAGTGGAATTTCTGATGGAAATTTTACGTCTGAATTTCTGTCGGAAATTCCGTAGTCTGAACCTAGCCTAAGGGCTTAATTTCCTTAAAGGAGTAGTCCAGTGGTGATTCAGTGGTGAGCAACTTATCCCCTATCCTAAGGATAGGGGATAAGTTGCAGATCGCGGGGGGTCCGACCCCTGGGGCCCCCCGCGATCTCCTGTACGGAGCCCCGACAGCCCGCTGGAAGGGGGCGTGTCGACCTCCGCACGAGGCGGCGGCCGACACGCCCCCTCAATACAACTCTATGGCAGAGCCGAAGCGCTGCCTTCGGCAATCTCCGGCTCTGCCATAGAGATGTATTGAGGGGGCGTGTCGGCCGCCGCCTCGTGCGGGGGTCGACACCCGCTATCTCGGCGGAGAGCCGGGGCCCCGTACAGAGAGATCGCAGGGGGCCCCAGCGGTCGGACCCCCGCGATCTCAAACTTATCCCCTATCCTTAGGATAGGGGATAAGTTTTTCATCACTGGACTACCCCTTTAACAGCCGGCAGTGGACAATGATTTGCAGTGAAATTAGCCACCTAGTGACCAAAACATTTTTAGCACTACTGTATGGGTTCTCCATTCTGCAGAAGATCTTATGTACTGTATGACACTACTACTATCCCCCCTCAAGTTGGTGACTATAACATAGTTAATTGTATGGAGTCCATTCTTTACTTTGCTGTAGGATCCTTTGAAGTTTTTTGAACCCCTGTTTGTGCTCAGACACAGCAGATTAGGAAGTCTCCTTGGATGGCAGTAAAGGCTGAAGACGTCCATAGATCCATCCATTCTTGGCTCTATTCTCGTCCAAAATACAAAGATTCATCAATTTACCTTAACATATCCCATTTGAAGGTATCGATCACGATCACCTTTAATGACCAAGCAGAACATTTGTCAAGATACAAATTATTGCAGTTGCCGTATCATCTCCCGGAATCAATATGCATATACTAATTTGATAAATGAAAATCATTCATGCTTTATTTAGTAAAACTAGATTGATAAAAGAGTCAATGACAAGATGACCTTTCAGTACAAAGCTTCCCAGCCCTGAACATTTATCTGTGTGTGCACGCATATTATTTCCAGAGAACAGCAGACTCCCAAAAGACTGGCCGAAAGTTTACCTTGTGTAACAAGGATTTTTGTATCGATCAGTACAAAACAGCCATTCCGAACTCTGAACTCGTAGTGTCTGGCCACAGAAATAAAGATATTCACTGTGTACAGAGAAAAATACAAATACATTGTTTTGTCTTCTATCATGTAACACTAAGCCCTTACACCGAGGAGCCATAACAATAAAACCACCAGGTGATGCGGATAACATGGATTATTAGCGAGTGAACAGTCAAAGCTTGTCGAAGATGTGTAAGCAGGAAAATGTGCAAGTGTAAGGATTGTAGTGAATCTGACAAGAGCCAATTGTGATGTCTAAACAACTAGGTCAAAGCCTCTCCAAAATTGCAGAACTCGTCGGGTGTTCACAGTATTTTGTGAATAATACAACACAAGGCTCATTCATGCACATGGGGAGCAAAGGAAACAATGTCAGGCCCGATCTCATAGAGCAGAACAGACTTCTGGGAAAACTTCTGGCTATAATGTAAATATATCAAATCAAGTTTGCTTTACATGGGGTTGGATACCTGGACACCAGACAAGGTCCCTGTGTGGACCTCTGTCCACTGTCAAAAGTGCCTACAATGGACAATTGGGCATCTCTAATATTAACCCTTCAGAGGGCTGTTATTGAATCACTAAGACTCTCCTCTATGTGCAAAGTAATTTCTCATTATCTGCATTTCAGAGAAAGGGACAAGAGCTTGTCTGTTTGCCAACAGTACTTACACAGTCACTTCCACTTTCTTACTTTTCTGGCCAAACACAGGAGAGCACTTTCTCTTCTGCTTTGACATAGTGGAAGAAAAAGTGCACTGGACTTGCTGGAACTATTCTGGGAAATGATTTACTGAGTGGGGGGTCTGGTGCACTATGTTTGCAAGGTGCAATGTGAGCAAGAAGGAAATAGAGATCACAGCAAAAAAGTGGTGGTCTAATCACTAATGAACAGCTGCAGCTTATGGTAATGATTATGATAGTAAGTCAAAGTGT
Organism: Hyla sarda; assembly: GCF_029499605.1. Lineage (NCBI taxonomy): Eukaryota > Metazoa > Chordata > Amphibia > Anura > Hylidae > Hyla > Hyla sarda. The sequence continues at coordinate 64,250,029 of NC_079193.1, forward strand.
GAGGGGGGCAAGTAGCTAAATTTTTAGGCGGCAGCACTGTGTATATAAAGTAATTCTAACATTGGCAATAGCACAAGGGACAGCTGCCAAAATCTTTATAGGTGGTAAAAGATAAAAGAGAATCCTTGATTAACCATTTTGGCTCAGCACAGGGACTCTGGAGGAGGCAGACAGGCTCAGATTGCATGCACATCCCATATCCACTCTCTATGTTCTGTCTTGGTCTCTCTGCTCATAAGGACTGGATTCCCCTGTGGTGGCGCAATTTGGCTCCCTGGATGTGACTCCGGCTTTTTCGGAGGTGGAGATGCTTCTGGGTACCGCTGACCTTCCCAAACCTCTGACTCAGGCTTATGCATTACTTCAATCTGTGGGCCCTGATCCGTTTGGGTTGGCTTTTGTAAAGCGGGTGGCGGATATTCCTGATCTGTCTGAGGACCAGTGGAGGGAAGTTACTAAGACATATTACACTACGGTAGTTAGTGCTAGGGACATGCTTATTCAAGCTCGACTGACCTTACACTTATATTACACTCCGGTCAAGCTGTTCCGTATTGGGGTTTCTACTTCTGACTCTTGTTTTAGGTGCAGGGGGGCTGTGGGCTCTCTTCTCCACACTATGTGGAGCTGTCCTTGTGTGGAACCCTTCTGGAGAGAGGTGATGCAGTTTCTGACGGATCACTTGCAGTTTCCCTTTGTGTTTTCCCCTGTTGTATGTCTGTTAGGTGTTATCAATGATCTAGCTTCAGGCTCCCAGGCTCCCATAGGCGCCTGCTCATTAGGTTCCTCCTGTTCTGTGCCCGTAAGGTCCTGATCATGGCATGAAAGGATACCTCTCCTCCCCCTATAGCACGCTGGTTCAATCTGGTTAACAGATACGTTCGATTGTATAGGACTCTGTATAGTAGTCGTAAATGTCCCAAAAAATTTGACAAAGTATGGATGCCCTGGTTACTGATAGGTGAATCGGTGGTCCCTCCGGAGGGATTGGGTTCTCCTGGGTAGTGTGCTGTTTCTCTTTAACTAGGTGAGGTGAGAGGTTACTCTGGTTGTATGTGTGTGTGTGCATCTGATTGTTGTGTGTCTGTTGATTGTCTTGTTGGTGTTCGGGCGCGGATCAACTTAATTTCCCGGCTACAGATACCTTAGTTTCCTACCTCTATTATCCTTATTGTGGGGGGGGGGGGGGTTGAGGAGCTTGAGACCTTTGTCCACTGTTTATGTGTTGTTTTTCATAAAAGTTTAAATAAATACTTTAAAAAAATTCCCTTAACAATAGGAAGTTGACAGCAGTTTTCAGGAGTGTAAAACATCTTGTGGCCAAGACATTAGAATTTTTTTGGTGGTGGTAGCAGGGTTGGATGATGAGTTATTCTTATAAAATGAAGTGATTTACAAATGTGATAGACATCTCCTAGGCGATCATGTGAAGAGGAACTGTCTGGAATGGCAGTGACCATTCTATTGTTTCTTTAAAGATGTACAGTTCTTGTAAGTGATGTATAACTTACCCTACAAAATCACTTTATGACCCTGAGCATACTGTATGAAATGCTTTTCTCTATGATATAAATGACATACAAATAAAGTTGTACGGTGAATTTCTGCATTTTACAGGCCTATATCATATCACATGTTTTTATAGTTTGTTTTTTAGACCAAAATGAGTTGTCCCCATGGAGTAAGGGTCAGGCTCTAACAGCCCAAAGGCTGACAATTGTGCAGTTCTATTTCCTCCTGTGACTGTGTCAGTTTTAATGAGTGTTTGATACATTTCGGCAAGTTTTGCAGGCAGGCAAGGTTAATACAACCCCAGGCCTGTCAGTTTAAATGACTATGAAGAGGCGAGAACAATCATATCATGGATAGAAGGGATTGTTACATCCTATTAAAAAATGTGCATAATTTTACTTCAACGCCAGCAAAACCTAATGTCTACTATAATATTGGCCACATCACTTACCGACGCCGGTGACACTACAGAAACGAGTATTGTCATAGTGGTCACTAGGTATCAAATTGATACCAAATGAAAGCTTAGAGAGCTTTTCTGAACGGCAGGAAAATTAATCATACTATATTTCGCCTCACTTGCCCAGAGAGAAGTGAGCAGAGGACACAAATTAATTTGGCATGTAGCAAATTGAGAATGCTGGATCGTCACCTTTCCTATTTCCTACAAATCAAGAAGTAATGATGTGAAAAGAAGGTTCCCTTGTTTTAAGGTGTACGTGGCGGACTATTTATACATCCACGCAGACACTTGTCTCTCACCCAGTTGAGCGCTCATTTTCTAACTTGCAAAATGCATTCTTGAAATTTAAATGCATATTTCTGTGATGCCATATGAAACATTAGGTTAGGCACATGACATACCATCATGATGAGCTATGGAGATGTGTAGAATCTCAACTTCCTCGCTTCACCATGTCTCTTCATCATAACATCTCTATATAGTCATTATTTCTGTATACAGTAACTGCAGGATGAAAGCAAGGCGATGCATTGCGAAAATCAAAGGTGTATGTGCCATAGGGACTCAATGCAATTACTAGGGGGCTCATAGGAGGGAGGGGGGGTCCATCTCAGGTTTACTATATTGAGCTATTTATACCAAAGGATTATCATCTGCGCCACTTGTTATAAACAAGGGAAGGCGGAAAGTGTTGTAGACTATACTACTTCGCCTGCAACATGGGATGGGCAGAAGGATTGAAGACCATAAGTTGTGTTAACCATTTCTCTTCAGAGCCCACTTTTCCTTGCTCAGTATATTTCCTATGACAGTTGTATAATAAAACTACTTAAATGGAAATTTCGGCTTTATACATCTTATCCCCTATCCAAAGGAAAGGGGATAAGATGTATGATCGCCGTGGTCCCGCCGCTGGGGACCCCTGCGATCTTGGTGCAGCCCCCGGCACTCTGCCTCTGAGATCGGGACATGACATCACGGCCACGCCCCCTAGTGACATCACACCACACACCCTCCATTCATGTCTATGGAGGGGTGTGATGGCTGTCATGCCCCCTTCCATAGACACGAACTCAGGGGGAATGGTATGACGTCACTAGGGGCATGGCTTTGATGTCACTACAATCATTTGGATAGGGGATAAGATGTATAAAGCCGGAATACCCCTTTACTTTGGATGAATTGAGAAATCCAAGTGTTTATAAAGAATTGTGGCTACATTTTTAGCTAAAGACTAGGATGCTCTAAGGCCCTGTTCGATGCAGAATTCACACGTTTGAAGCAAATGCGTAGTGATCTCAATGGTATTCTACTACTATGTGCACACTAAGGAAGTTCTGGAGTGGATTATCTGACGTGGAATTTGATTCTGTCAAAAGACGGAATCCACCGTAGTGAACGGGATGTTGCTTATGCAAATTGGCATGGACAAGCGTTGGGTTCAGAGGAGACTGCTGTAAGCGGAATCCACCCCCAATTTCTGCAGTGTGAACAGAGCGATATAGGTATGATGTAATAATGTTCTATGTAGCATCTAGGGCAGTTTACCACAACTTGTGACTCTCCAGGTCTTTAACTTTCATCATGCCGGGACAATAAATTCTACCAAACTCTACCAAATTTTGTGCAACTTGCATAATGACATATTGATCATCACCACACCCAGGAAGTGTACAACAAGAATATAGCATGAAAAACCATAATGTAAAATTTACTCTAGGCTTCTAGTGTATTAGCTTATAATGAGTTATAAAATAGTCATACAGTACATGCAGATATTATTGACTGTCAGCCCTACAGAACATTGACATCATTTGATCTAATGAGTGTCCTGTACATTAAGTGACTTGATCTCTCATGACGAGATGACTAGCAAGGTTAAATCCAAGATGATCTGAACACGTATAGACTTTCAGTGCACTGATGCTGAGAAAATGATTTTAGTAACTTAAGGTGATCATAAATGTTAGATTCTGCAAGAAATTCACAGCTGAGCTATTACATTAAAACAACAAATGTAATATTGTGTAGATCCCCCTCCTGCAGCAAAAACTGTTCTGACCCTTAGAGATCTTCAAAAGACCTCTTAAAGGTATCTTGTGGTATTTGTCCCCAAGACATTAGCAGCAGATCCTTTAACCCCTTAAGGACGCAGGACGTAAATGTACGTCCTGGTGAGGTGGTACTTAACGCACCAGGACGTACATTTACGTCCTAAGCATAACCGCGGGCATCGGAGCGATGCCCGTGTCATGCGCGGCTGATCCCGGCTGCTAATCGCAGCCAGGGACCCGCCGGCAATGGCCGACGCCCGCGATCTCGCGGGCGTCCGCCATTAACCCCTCAGGTGCCGGGATCAATACAGATCCCGGCATCTGCGGCAGTTCGCGATTTAAATGAACGATCGGATCGCCCGCAGCGCTGCTGCGGGGATCCGATCATTCATAACGCCGCACGGAGGTCCCCTCTCCTTCCTCCGTGCGGCTCCTGGCGTCTCCTGCTCTGGTCTGTGATCGAGCAGACCAGAGCAGGAGATGACCGATAATACTGATCTGTTCTATGTCCTATACATAGAACAGATCAGTATTAGCAATCATGGTATTGCTATGAATAGTCCCCTATGGGGACTATTCAAGTGTAAAAAAAAATGTAAAAAAATGTAAAAGTAAAAGTAAAAAAAAAGTGAAAAATCCCCTCCCCCAATAAAAAAGTAAAACGTCCGTTTTTTCCTATTTTACCCCCAAAAAGCGTAATTTTTTTTTTATAGACATATTTGGTATCGCCGCGTGCGTAAGTGTCCGAACTATTAAAATAAAATGTTAATGATCCCGTACGGTGAACGGCGTGAACGAAAAAAAATAAAAAAAGTCCAAAATTCCTACTTTTTTAATACATTTTATTAAAAAAAAATTATAAAAAATGTATTAAAAGTTTTTTATATGCAAATGTGGTATCAAAAAAAAGTACAGATCATGGCGCAAAAAATGAGCCCCCATACCGCCGCTTAAACAGAAAAATAAAAAAGTTAGAGGTCATCAAAATAAAGGGATTATAAACGTACTAATTTGGTTAAAAAGTTTGTGATTTTTTTTAAGCGCAACAATAATATAAAAGTATATAATAATGAGTATCATTTTAATCGTATTGACCCTCAGAATAAAGAACACATGTCATTTTTACCATAAATTGTACGGCGTGAAAACAAAACCTTCCAAAATTAGCAAAATTGCGTTTTTCGTTTTAATTTCCCCACAAAAATAGTGTTTTTTGGTTGCGCCATACATTTTATGATATAATGAGTGATGTCATTACAAAGGACAACTGGTCGCGCAAAAAACAAGCCCTCATACTAGTCTGTGGATGAAAATATAAAAGAGTTATGATTTTTAAAAGGCGAGGAGGAAAAAATGAAAACGTAAAAATTAAATTGTCTGAGTCCTTAAGGCCAAAATGGGCTGAGTCCTTAAGGGGTTAAACCTGTATGTTGTGGGTTTGTACGTGGTGGGTGCTTTATATTACAGCGAAAACTTTCTGGACATTTAATCCTCTAGGTGCTGTGATTATTAGCAATTGGAACCACTAGATGGATTTGTCCAGAGCTCCCATTGGCACCCCTGCAACTCAACTGTAGTTGACCATTCGGTTGCCATGGCATTCTGAGGCTTTCTGATGGCTTCTGTGGATTCTATGGAAGATCTAATATTACAGCCTGCAGGTTGAAGTAGTAGATCACTGATTTAACCATCCTACAGATGTCCAAATAGACTGACATTTGAGGAACTTGGTGGCCAAGTCATCATCTTGAACTCTTTGGATGATTTGGCTCTTGTCAGAGTCAATCAGATCCTTAAACATTTTTCCTTCTTCTAAAAGATCATATTTAAGAACTGACTGCTCAGCTGTTTTCTAAGATAGAGTGAAATAATGTCCATAGAGGCAGACCATGCAACTCATATGGGGCCAATGGACAGGGGGCCTAACTGTGGTTGTTTAGTCTGCCTCTATGGTCCTCCCCAGGATGGATTATGTCAGCATCAATTAAAAGCAGTGCTCCATGGCTGTAGACTTGCCCTGCACCAGGACTAGTGGTTTGAAAAGTGTGTGTGTGTGTGTGTGTGTTGTGTGTGTTGTGTGTGTTGTGTGTGTTGTGTGTTGTGTGTGGGCGCAGAGGAAAGGCGGTGACACAGGCCTGGAGATTGGGCCATCAGGCCATACAGATTTTTTGCTATGGGCCGCTTGAATCCTATGTTCACCCCTGCTTACATGTCCCACTGCTTGACAGGTGTAATTGACACCAGATAATTAATGTTATTCCTTTACTTGTCAGTAGTGTTAATGTTATGGCTGATTGGTGTATATGTCATATGAAATGTATATACGAACTATGTAATATAGTGTTTTCTATCCTTGGAATTAGTGATGCGCAGCAAGGGCCATATTCAAAAAACAAACAAACAAACAAAAAAAAAAAAAAGAATATTCGTCATTACGAATATATGGCACTATATTCTAAATATTCGGGAAATCGCGAAGTGCCAATATTCGCAAGGAAAATTCGCATTACGAATACAATGACAAACAGAGAAAACTCAAGTAATTAAAGGGATCTTTTCCAATACTGTAACTAGATTTGCTAGAAATGTTAGCAGTGCTAATCCATCCTTGTCGAAAAATGTTTTGTAGAAGTTCCCACTGGGTAGCATGTGGCACATTTTTCTGCCCCCACCCATCTACAATCCCCTCTTCCCTACTCTTGTCGTTCCTCTGCATCGCATTCTGTATGTGAAAATAAAGATTAATATGAAGACTGCCATGACAATAAAGCTGCTAAAAATATATTTGCATCAAGAACACATCGTCACAACACATAACATGTTGCAACAAGATATACCAATATTTGTTTAATTCATTTTGCATTTTTCTTTCTTTTACGGATGATACCTTGTGTCCTTAGGAATAGGGTTGCTATGGAAACTGCTCATTATTTTTTACCAACGGTAGGGTAGCTACTTAAAAAAGAAACACTTCATCTGTGCATAGATTTTTTTTCAGTCTAAAGAAGAATTTGGTATGACGGCTATAGTCTTCACCTTTTTACGTCTTTTCTTTCTTAAGTCTTACAATCTTTGCATTGTTTGTTTCTCTATGCGCCGTCTAAGTATTTTAACAAGATACTTTTTGTAGATAACATATCATGTTAGGTTTTGTATGGTGTTCGGTTGTTGTTTAACACAAAAATTTCAAAAAGTACAAAAAGTGAAAAAAAAAAATGCTAGAAACATCTAAGATGCCACCACAATAGCCATACAGTCTCTATTTAGATGGCTTGAATGTTAGTACCTTGTAGATGAGGTTAAATGAGCACTGTCCGATCCAAAAACATGTTATATGTTGTTACTGATAAAATTAAAGACCTTTTGTAGAACGATTGTTAAATATTGTTAAATATTTAATAAAGAAAATGGCTCCTCAAGATCCCACCACTAGGGGTCCCTATACTTACTGGGACGCTAACCAGTCCTACAGCAGCATCAGACTTGTCCATGAGTCATAGACAAGAGATGAATCATGGATAAGGCTGCATGAGCAGACACACCAATCATCTCCCACCACAACAAGGGAAGGACACGCCCCTTTCCCCTGAGAGGATTTCAAACACAAATAAATATAGGTGACAGAGGCATAAAAAATAGATGTATATGGTCAGAATTAGGTACTGAGTAACTTTTTTTTTTTTTTCGTGGGTACTGACATGTACACTTTATACTTTTTACCCATAAACTTACCAACTAAGGCCCAGATTTATCAAACTGTGTGAGAGAGAAAATAGAGTAATTTTCCCACAACAACCAATCACAGCTTAGCTTTCACTTTACCTCAGCTCATTAGCTCACAGATTGGTTTCTGTGGGAAAATCACTCTATTTTTTTTCTCTCACACCGTTTGATAAATCTGGGATAAAAAAGTGTCCGCTATTGAGAGATGTCCCCTATTGGGAAAAAAGACTCAATAATATTTCTAAATGACTGAATACTATATCATGTGCCAAATTATCCCCCCATTACCCCCTGTGCTACATAATTTCCCCTTGATGCCCCTGTGTCATTTCATTCTCCCTTTTTTAACCTCTTTGTAAATTCATTACCCCCCTCTTTATAAAGTGGCACAGGGGGATAAAGAGGGAATGTAATGGCATGGAGGGATGGTACAGGGGTAGGTAAATAGGGGGTGATGAATTTGCACAGAGGGTAATAAAAGGGGAATTAAATAGCACCGGGAGAGGGGGGGTGGGGGACAAAGAGGGAGTGATGGATTTACACAGAGGGTAATAAAAGGGGGGATGATTTGACACAGGGGAAATAAAGTGGCACGGTGGGATCAGGGAGGGAGGGGGGTCAATGATGTGGCCCGCGGATGTACAGAAGCAGGAGACCACTGTTTAAACAGCAGTCTTCTGATCCTGTGGTGGGGCTGCTGCAGGGGAGTGCAATGGGGACCAGAGCCCCCTGGGAGCCTGGGCCCCTAACTGGGATATGTTGTACCCCTGATGATGGCCCTGTGTACAAGGTAGGGCCAGTACATAAGACTGGTTATCCCCTATTGGGAGTGTTTTGTCTCCTATTTTCCCCTATTGGGAGTGTTTTGTCTCCTATTGGGAGTGTTTTGTCTCCTATTTTCCCCTATTGAGAGGGTTTTGTCCTCTGTTGGGTGTGTCCAGTATTGGGAGGGTACATCCGGTATTGGGAGGGTGCCAATAATTTAAGTCTTGTGAGACTCTGCCATGGAATTAAAAACTGTCCGTTATTGGGAGGTGTCCGCTAAGGGAGATTTTACTGTATTCTCATTTTAGGAAGTTATGGTGAAACGACCCTAGGGATGTTCCTCCTTGTTTGATGACACTGAAATGTCTATGGTGCATAAACCTAAAAAAGGTTCAAACAACCTATTGGGAAGTGCAATTTACATACAAAATTTCAACCATAAGATATTGGTCAATTGAGCTTAACAAGTCCACATTGCCATATGCCTCAGAGCAGTGGTCTGAAACTGTGGCCCACCAGATATTGCAAAACTTCAACTCCCAGCATGCCCGGACAGCCGTTGGCTGTCCGGGCATGCTGGAAGTTGAAGTTTTGCAACATCTGGTGGGCCACAGTTTCAGACCACTGCTCTAGACCATTTAGGGGTCCTTGTGAGGGAGATATTCCTGAAAATCTGGTGTGTGGGTTAAGCCTCACATTTTATACTAAAAATGACATACATTTTACATTATGGGGGAGATTTATAAAAACTTATGTAGAGGAAGAGTGGTGCCCACAACAACCAATCAGATGCCTTCTTTCATTTTTCACAGGCCTCTTTAAAAATGAAAGAAGCCAGCTGATTGGTTGCTATGGGCACCGCTCTTGCTCTTCACAGGTTTTGATAAATCTCCCCCATATGTCCGTAGACTGCATGATAAAATGTCAAGTCTTAAAAAGATTCCCCAACACAAGCCTATTTATTATACCGAGTATAGAGATAAACTTAATATAAAAAAACAATGAAAATAACAGGAAGGTCACGTACAATATGAGGCAGTCAACGAGAAGTAAAGATGTGAAGGATTGACCTAAAATTGTTTTCCGTGATGTTTCCATAAAAGAAAGCCCTGCCACTATACATTTTACATCACTTGGTCAACTTGTCCCTTTTGGAAACACATCTTCCGCATTCACTAACATGTCTTGACTTTTGAAAGACAGGTATCACCATTAGAGATGAGCGAACTTACAGTAAATTCGATTTGTCACAAACTTCTCGGCTCGGCAGTTGATGACTTATCCTGCGTAAATTAGTTCAGCTTTCAGGTGCTCCGGTGGGCTGGAAAAGGTGGATACATTCCTAGGAAAGAGTCTCCTAGGACTGTATCCACCTTTTCCAGCCCACCGGAGCACCTGAAAGCTGAACTAATTTATGCAGGATAAGTCATCAACTGCCCAGCTGAGAAGTTCGTGATGAATCGAATTTACTGTAAGTCTGCTCATCTCTAGTCACCATGAATGATCATGTCATATGTATTCATAAACATCCATAGATCATGCTTGGTATTCATGCTATGTATCGTGACCATTAGCATTTTGCTTTACATCCTAAAGGTTTAGCTAAATTCCCCATAACAGATCGAGGAGTTGAAAAATGTGCCTTTCAGTAAAGAAAACTATAGCTAAGTATCCAGCTCTAGAAGTAAATGACTCTATTCCTTCTCAAAAGAAAATCTGTCCCTTCTTATTTAAAGCAATCCTCCAGGCATCTCCTTAGTTAAAGGGGTACTCCACCCTTGGACATCTTATCCCCTATCGCAGGGGGTCCTGCTGCTGGGACCCCCCGTGTTCTCCAGGCAAAACATTTTGGTTTAGAATGCCGGATTCGGGTGGCCGTGGTCCTGAGGTCGTACCACCTCGATTCATGTCTGTGAGAGGGGGCGTGATGGCTGTGGTCGCTCATCATGCTCCCTCCCATAGACATAAATGGAGGAATTCTGAACAAAAATGTTTAAACACCAGACATTTTGTCCCTTATCCTTTGGATAGGGGATAAGATGTACAGGGGCGGAGTACCCCTTTAGTCTACAGGTATAGATCGTCTGAATGTTCTTTAAGCTGGTGTCTCTCTCTCCTTCCATACATTTGGCCAAGCAGGCATATATTCTAAATGAAGAGAGCGGAGTAAGCCTCTGCCAGACTGGCCTGGTGACAAATTACCTCCCTTGAGGAAAAGAGATTGGACATGTCAAAATCTAACTGCCTGAAACGTTACTCCCCCAACATCTGTCATTGTGGAAGAATTGGGAGGTCCCCTGATATAGGTAAATTTAGCCAATATTAATCCAATCCATTTGGCTAGATAAGAAGAATAGGCCAATATTGCCCTGTGTAATAGGGACATTGATCAGCTGACCACATCATTTTAGCAGGACAAAAAAATTATTGTTAGTCAGGGGATGTGTGGCCAACAAATTAAAAGGGGTTATCCAACAAATGGAATTTAAACATAAATAAATAAAAAAAACTTAGATCAGCATAGGACATTAACCTTGTATCTTTTATTCTACTGTGACCTTTGTATCTCCTGTACGTGGCTGTGATACGCCTTTCTGCTGTGCTACTTGTTCCCTTTCCTGCACGCTGTCCTTAAACTACAGGTCCAAGCCCCAACCTTTGGCTGTCCGGGCATGCTGGGAGTTGTAGTTTTGCAACATCTGGAGGCACCCTGGTTGGCAAACACTGGTCTAAGCTGTAGTCATATATCACAGCTCCACTCTAATGGTGCTTATCACTGAGAGCAGATGATCATTCCCTGCAGGTACTGACTAGTCATTTGAACTTATAGGTAGTCAGGAAACAGGTTGACATATTTTCTTTACAAACCAAAGACTAGGCATTATTTAAGAGACTGCTCCCACAGGGTGATCAATACCCCCAAAACGTCTCTAATGATTCTCCTGCCTCCAATTCTATCTGACAGGTGTCTCAGGCAGAACAAATTCCTGGCATTCCTAAATACAGTATACGTACAGCAATTACCAAGAGCCACACGTAGGTGCTACAGATTGCGGCAGATTGTTATTCAATACTTTACAGTAAATCTCTGCAGATTGCTTATCCAGGCAGCCGTGAGAAATTCACACGGACAGTCGTAAGTAGTTTCAATAGATGTGTGATAAATAATCCTATTTCTAAGTGCTATGTATTATAAGACCAAGTGTTTTAATAATAATAGTCCGACCACACATGGAATACTGTGTACAGTACTGGGCAGACCACACATGGAATACTGTGTACAGTACTGGGCAGACCACACATGGAATACTGTGTACAGTACTGGTCAGACCACACATGGAATGCTGTGTACAGTACTGAGCAGACCACACATGGAATACTGTGTACAGTACTGGTCAGACCACACATGGAATACTGTGTACAGTACTGGGCACCAGTGTACATGGAACATAGTAGAGCTGGAGAGGGTTCAAACACGGGCAACCAGAGTAATACGGGGAATGGGAGGACTACAGTACCCATAAAGATTATCAGAATTAGGGTTATTTAGTTTAGAAAAAACGGCTTCAGGGCGACCTTAAAGGGGTACTCCGGCGCTTAGACATCTTATCCTCTATCCAAAGGATAGGGGATAAGATGCCTGATCGTGGAGGTCCCGCCGCTGGGGACTCATGTGATCTTGGACGCCGCACCCCGTTAAAATCAGTCCCCGGAGCGTGTTTGCTCCGGGTCTGATTACTGTCGACGTCAAGGCTCCGCCCCGTGTGACAGCTGTCACGCCCCCTCCCATTGGCTTGCATTGAGGGGAGCAGAGTGATCGACAGTAATCAGACCCGGAGCGAACACGCTGCAGGGACTGATTTTAACGGTGTGCGGCGTGCAAGATCACGGGGGTCTCCAGCGGCAGACCCCCACGATCAGGCATCTTATCCCCTATCCTTTGGATAGGGGATAAGATGTCTTATCGCCGGAGTACCCCTTTAAAACAATGTATAAAAATATTAGGGGGCAGTACAGAGATCTCTCCCATGACCTATTTCTATCCAGGACTGTAGCTATAACAAGGGGGCATCCTCTATGTCTTGATTTCTACACCAGCAAAGACGGAGGTTCTTTACTGTAAGAGCAGTGAGACTCTGGAACTCTCTACTGGAAGAAGTGATCATAGTGAAATCAGTAAAAGAGACCAAATGGGGCCTGGATGTGTTTCTGGAGAGTAATAATATTACAGGATATGGAAAGTACATTAAAGGAGTACTCCGCCCCTAGACATCTTATCCCCTATTCAAAGGATAGGGGATAAGATGTCTGATCGTGGGGGTCCCGCCACTGGGGACCACAGTGATCTTGGCTGCGGCACCCCAGACATCCGCTGCACGGAGCGAACTTTGCTCCGTGCCGGATGACTGGCGATGCGGGGTGGAGGCTTGTAACATCACGGTCATGTCAAGCCTCCTCAATACAAGTATATGGGAGAGGGTGTGACGGCTGTCACGCCCCCTCCGATAGGCTTGCATTGAGGGGGCGTGGCCATGACGTCACGAGCGGGGTGCAGCCGTGACGTCACAAACCTCTGGCACTGCAACCGATGTTCAAAACAAATGCTGGGTGCAGCAGGGAGATGGCGGGGGTCCCCAGCGGCGGGACCCCCGCAATCAGACATCTTATTCCCTATGCTTTGGATACGGGTTAAGATGTCTAGGGGCGGAGAACCCCTTTAATGGGGACAGAGCGTTGCTCTAGGGATTTATTCTGAAGCCATATTTGGAGTAGGGAAGGAATTTCCCCCCCCTGGTTTGGGGCACTTGACAACGGCCTCATAAGGGTTTTTTGCCTTCCTCTGAATCAACACAGTAGGGACAGAATAGAGATATAGGTTGAACTTGATCGACTCTGGTCACTCTTTTAACCTTATGAACTATGTTATGAACTGCTACTCCTTTTCTACCATTAAAACAGTAGTCTCCAAACTGTGGCCCTCCAGATGTTGCAAAACTACAACTCCCAGCATGCCCGGACAGCTGTTGTTTTGCAACAGCTGGAGGGCCACAGTTTGGAGACCACTGCTTTAAACCATAGTATTAAAGCTAATATTTAACCAGTTCAGTTTATGAATGCAAATTGCTAGGTTTTAGATGGAACCAGGGACTAATGCAAATGCGGACAATCTTTATCCTTAACTGCATTATGCATATTGACATTATTGTCTATTAGCACCAGGAAATAAATAATAGAATGCTCACTGTAGGTTCTTCAACCTATTCATAAATAAATAGTACAAGGAAACATAATAAAACTGGTAACATATCTAATAAAAAAAAAATGATGTGTGAGTGGACAGGCAGGGCTCTGTACACTGAGGGCAAGCAGGGCTCTGTACACTGAGGACAAGCAGGGCTCTGTACACCGAGGACAGGCAGGGCTCTGTACATTGAGAACAAGCAGGGCTCTATACACTGAGGACAAGCAGGGCTCTGTGCTCTGAGGACAAGCAGGGCTCTGTACACTGAGGACAAGCAGGGCTCTGTACACTGAGGAAAAGCCGGGCTCTGTACACCGAGGACAAGCAGGGCTCTGTGCTCTGAGGACAAGCAGGGCTCTGTACACTGAGGACAAGCAGGGCTCTGTACACTGAGGACAAGCAGGGCTCTGTACACTGAGGACAGGCAGGGCTCTGTTCACTGAGGGACAAGCAGGGCTCTGTACACTGAGGACAAGCAGGATTCTGTACACTGAGGACAGGCAGGGCTCTGTTCACTGAGGGACAAACAGGGCTCTTTGCACTGAGGGACAAGCAGGGCTCTTTGCACTGAGGGACAAGCAGGGCTCTTAACACTGAGGACAAGCAGGGCTCTGTACACTGAGGACAAGCAGGGCTCTGTGCAGTGAGGACAGGCAGGGCTCTGTACACCGAGGACAAGCAGGGCTCTGTACACTGAGGACAAGCAGGGCTCTGTACACTGAGGACAAGCGGGGCTCGGTACACTGAGGACAAGCGGGGCTCTGTACACTGAGGACAAGCAGGGCTCTGTACACTGAGGACAAGCAGGGCTCTGTACATTGAGGACAAGCAGAGCTCTGTACACTGAGGACAAGCAGGGCTCTGTACACTGAGGACAAGCAGGGCTCTGTACACTGAGGACAAGCAGGGCTCTGTGCGTCTCTAGTTTCGGAAACCTCTGGGTCTCCGGGACTGGAGATGTGACATAATGACACGCCCCCAGTCCTGGAAACCCGGAGGTTTCCGAAACTAGAGACGCAGCCCGCATAGAATGTGGGGGCTGCAGGGAGATCGCGGGGAGTCCCAACAGCGGGCCCCCCGAGATCAGACATCTTATCCCCTATCCTTTGGATAGTGGATAAGATGTTTTTGCCCCAGAATACCCCTTTAACTGAAGTCATGATTTGGTATGTTCCTTTTGGAAAAGCTTCTAAAGAAAAAGCTGAAATGAAAAGTCTCAAAACAGCATCTGAGAAAAACTGTGCGACAAATGTACATCACAAAGCCAGGGTAAAATCAATGATAAATTCCCCCTATGTCTCAACAGAACCTGCCTATTATCTGTAAGGAGGCCTCTTAAAGGGGTACTCCACCCCTAGACATCTGATGTCTGATGGCGGGGTCCTGCTGCTGGTAACCCCCGCGATCTCTGCTGCAGCACCCCGTCTCATCTGCTTGCTCCGTTGAAAACACATGAACGCTTGGCTGAGCTGAGTGTGATAGCTCAGCCTAGGGGAAAGCTGTCGGCTGAATGAGCATTTCGTCTGACAGCTATTGCAGGCGTGTGACCAGCTTTACCCAAAATAAAGTAGCGCATGCAGTTCAG
The DNA here is from genome assembly GCF_029499605.1 of Hyla sarda. NCBI lineage: Eukaryota > Metazoa > Chordata > Amphibia > Anura > Hylidae > Hyla > Hyla sarda. The sequence goes on from NC_079193.1 coordinate 64,265,373, forward strand.
GTCTTGCAGTTGACACTTTCACTGTAGTTGCATGGTTTTCTCTAGTAGTACCCACCAAGCACACAGGTAGTATCCATTTTTCTTCTTATAAATGTCTCTTCCTCCTGTCTATATGGATTGTGCAGAGGAAAGAAAATAGCTGCTGGCCGCCGGTAGAGCTCATCATCTAAGGCATCCAGCTCAATTCACTCGCCTTAAATGAGTTGGCCACATTTTGCTTACAACTCACTCCTCCATGGATTTCACAGGGACTCCAGCAATCCTGCAGGTTTTATTTTAATGACTTTGGAATTGATTTTTCAAGTCTTCAACTTTATTTAGAACAACAGGGGGGCACATAATAGAAGACAAAATAATAGTGGACCGAGAGAACGGCAAGGGAGCAGCTGGGTGCTGCTAGGGAACTCACTCCTGCCTTATCGAAGCAAGTGGAGAGAGGAAATGAAAAGGAAGATGAAGAAGATGGGCAGCCGTCGGGAAGAAAGCAGAAAATCTGTAAATCTGAAAATGTCTCACTGAAGTGCTGTTTGAGTGGGAGTAAAAAAAAAAGATAATTTTATTATTCAAGGATAAGTAATGTAAAAAGCTGTATTTCTTCCAGCAAGTAAAACTATATCAGAAACGCTCTACATACTTCACAACATTACTTACACATCCTCACATACATTAACATATCATGCTGTCATAATGGATTTGTAAGGGTACAGGCTGGAGCTGTTCTACTCTATGTAGCACATGTCATTTATGTCATCCAATACTCCCCTACATGGGCATTACTGGTATATATGATATCAGATTAATATAATGAGGGTGTCCAGTCTGAGGGATATGCCAGTCTGAGACACAGGTACTGAACATAGAATGACGCGTTTCAGGCGTTGCCGCCCTTTGTCATATAACGTTGAGAATAACATTCTCCGGTTAAATAGGGGAATTTGACCTATGGAAGATGACAAGCACCTGTCCCAGATCACTTAACCCTCGACATGCTAAGAAGTACTGTAGTACTAATTCCTAATCTCAAATTGTTTCTTGGTACGTATTCTCCCTACCCCGCTGATCTGCAGGGGTACATCCTATTTGTTATTGATTATCTTCTCACTCACTATTTCTTTATGTTTGACAGGATGTACTACCTGAAGATCAACGGGGCGGCCATGGGGGCCAAATTTTCCCCATCTTTAGCGAATATTTAGATGAGTTGGTGGGAGATGCGGTTTTTGTTTTCTGAAAATAGTCTCTATAAGAAAAACATACTTTATTGTGGTCGATATATAGATGACCTGCTTGTCGTGTGGAATTCCGATGAACAAGAGATACAAAACCTTGCAGCATATCTCAACAATAACCCTGACAATTTATCCTTTACATTAGCCTCTCACAAAAACACAGTAGCATTTTTGGAATTAAATCTAAGAGGAGATACATCTAGCACCAGGGTTATATTCACTACCCACAGAAAAGGAACTGCAGTAAACTCAACGCTACACGCCACACCTTGTCACCCATTTCATGTGGTGAAAAATTTACCCATGGGTGAGGCTATTCGTGCCTGCCAAAACTGATCCGAATTTTCGGATTTCATGTGTCAAATGGATGATCTAGGTGTTCGCCTGAAGAATAGGTGATATCCTGATATCCAACGAGCCTCAAAAATTGTATCTGGCAAAAACAGGAGGGACTTGATAAAAATTGGTCTAGATGTACATCAAAACCTATCTCTCCCAAACCCATCATGTTCTCTACCCAATACAGTGCACAGTTTGTCAAGATCTGTAAAATTGTACACAAATTTATGCCACTCATTCTCACATACCCCACTTTTTCAGAGGCTCTAACAGGTGGCCATAGATGCATAGCCAGATTATCACCCACATTGGGACAATTACTGTCACCCAGTCTGTATTCCGCAGGGCCGAAACGCGTCACACTGCAAGAATCCTTTCTTGTATCTCATAGCAACCATAAATTTTAACCAATAAAGAAGTTCCTATTGCACAAGAGTCTGCGCTGGACATCCTATCCTTTGTTCACTAATTAACCGGATCAGTCCAAATCCAGTCCGGGCGCTTACAGGAGTGAGCTGGTATTCATGCTTCTAGCTCATTCTTATATTATCTATTGCCTTTGCTTCAATTCATTATCCTATTTGCTATGTCACAAGTATATATGGCAATATAATAGGCACATATTTCTCCTATATTATGTGTACTAATCTGTGTACATCTTAGAATGTCAAGGGTTAAGTGATCTGGGACAGGTGCTTTTCATCTTCCTTAGGTCACTTCCCCTATTTAACCGGATAATTTTATTCTCAATGTTATAGGACTAAGGGCGGCAATGCCTGAAACGCGTCATTCTATGTTCACTACTTGTGTATCATGACTTTTACTTGAATAAATGGGACTCTGCACCTTGAAATATCCACGCTGGCTTTTGCTTCTATTTGACTTTTTGTGTTGCCGTACACCTGCCATGCCGTAGATGGAACCCACCTGTCGTAAGCTGGCTTGCCTTCTCTACTAATGGGACTCTATCTATGCCACGTATATGGACAAAGGTTAAAGGTCTAAATGTTATGGCATACAACATGAGATGGTGGCATATTGCTGGAAATTGTAATAGGTAGAATTTTTTTTGTAGCATGGAAATGCAAATTCAGTTGTACTGTTTATTGAAACTGGATTATTATTTAATATTACAAGTCTACTATAGGCTTCTATAGACTTATACATTGGCCAGATGTCTACCAAAGAAAAGAGACCACACCATTAAGCTCAATGCTTAAATGGGCACTGTCGTTAAAAAAGATTTTTCATTTGATTTTTTAGCTGAAATCAATAACATTTGTAATTTACTCTCTGTTAATAAGAATATGTTTATGTGACTTTCATGGCCTTATAAATATGACCACTAGGGGTCTCTCTGCCATCTGTACCAGACCGCATACCATTTCCTCAATAGCACAGACGTTGGTCTCCTGCAGGACTGGCAGGAGACCAAAGTCCAGAAATGGCCATAGCATTGCCTAGCTCTTGCTCTCTGCCCATGTATAAAACAAACATGAGAGAGCACTCTGCATAGCCACGTGCCACCAGCTTCACGTGCCCCCTCTCCATACAGATGTCTGCAGCATGGCAGGCCAGATCTCCACTCCGATCCTTCTCCTCTCTAAATAGCACATGCAGTGATAAACAGGAGTGGATTCCGGAGCAGGCTGCCGTGCCATAGGCTGCCGCACCTATGCACGCTACTGAGACATAGTGCAGCATAGATGAAAGAGGGCAGAAGCGATCTCCAGCATGGCATCACATGACATTGTGCTTGCTGGGAAACGCCCCCTCCCTCTCCACCATGCAGAAAGATAGAGAGCAGACATAATGGTGTTAGTTTTTTTTAAGCAAAGCAATATTTTTTTAGGGGCCGGGTGGTGGTAAAAGTAAATAAGGATGTGTATAGCAGTGTTTTTGTGAAATATGATTTCATGACAGATTACTGTCAATAAAAAAAGTTTTACTTCACACACAGGGATGTCAGAGGTTTGGATTAGTTGGCGGCTCAGTACCAAGACCCCCACAATCGCTAGATATGGCCTAGAGTAGCACCCTATGGCTCACTGGTTCCTGAATTGTTGCAGGATACAGGCTTCACTGACTTACAATAGTGATTGTCTCTTGCAACAAGCTGGATTAAGCAGCGAGCTGGGGAGTGAAGCGCACATCGTCTCAATAGAGGGCAATGCAATTCTGAGCAGAATCCACAGAAACAAAGAACCTATTCTTTGTTTCTGCAGATGCCGATATTCTACTGTGCGCACAATGCAGCAGAATCCCATCAAAATCAATTAAACTCTGATGCAGGAGAATTTTCTGGCAGATTCTGCTTGAAAATGAAGCCATTTGAACATAGCCTTAGTGCACATCTACTTTCACTCACATTTTTATGTGTACATGAGGAGAAATGCTGTATCTAGCCATTCTATAAATTTCACAAAGCATTTTCACCAGTTTTGGCCTCTTCAGACTCCATCCTAAATTTTGATTGTTCCCGAACCAATGATTGTAAACTAGCTACTAAAATGTATCAAAATCACTGCACACACACACACACACACACAGAATAGGGACTGCTGCTCTCATATGTCTTTACATACACCCTGAAAAGCAGCAGCAGCAGCAGTAGCAGCATGGAGGACATTATAAAGCAGTAGTGAGCAGTGTAAGCTTTAAATCAAGCCCTGTGGTGAATAAGACATCTAGGACTTTCAACAACTTCTCTCTGCATCTATCTACCTCTGTCTCTCTCCAGCTATTCCAACTCCTTTCCTTTCTCCTCTCTACCGGCGTCCATAGGCAGCATATAACCAGGTCCCTTAGTGATTTATTAGAACATATTTTTATATTGCGTTTTACTATTGAATTTAAAGCAAATTTGAAAAATTAGAAAATGTTTAATTAATATAAAATGACTATAAGTCCCAAAGTTAACACATCTCCCTACATTCAAAAACGGCCCCTAAAAAGGGGATTTTCAACATTGTCCATGAATAAATATATCTGTCCATGATTTTTTTCCTAGGTAGGGAGAACACATTTTTTTCTCAGATAGATTGCTTCGGCAATAATAATTATTTTCATGGATTAAAGCAAAGTTATCTAGAAAAAAAATGAGGTCGGCAGCTCTGATAAAAGTCCATACAAATGTCTGTCTCTATGATTACTACAAGGTATAAAGCATGTTGCATCTGTACAGAATTTGATATACAGGGATATATAGCAATTGATGCATTTGATTGAAATAAAGAAAAAAGAAATAAGAAAACATCATATGAATCAACAATGCTCTCTATGTAGAAAGCAGTATATCTGCAGTGCCGGAGAAGTTTACCTGTGCACATATCTGCACCCCATGACTTCTGTCAAAACTCCTGTCTTTACGTGACTATCACCAGCTGTCAGAGATGATAGGTTACCCAGTGCCAGCATGATGAGACTCAGTGGGTGTAACTCCCCTCTGGAGTGGAAATATCATAGAAAAACCTATCTGCCTCTCTATTACATCTCTCTCTCCTGATAGCAGTTCAGATTCTCATACAGATAATATGGCCCAATTCTGTACTTCTCTGAACAAGGAGTTTTTATGACTCTTACTTAAAGGGCCACTAGACCTAAAATCACACCTTATCCTGAATCGAAAAAAGGGTCTTGTAAAGGTTCAAGCTATGAGTTAAAAGTCGTGTGTATGTTCCCCAGAATAGAAATACAGCACATATCATATCACTTATGATATTTCACAAGAATTTACGCTCACCTTTTTAATTTTAAATATATATATATACTCATCAGATTATATATTTAAATGAGTATTCCCATCCCATGAAATGACAACATGTCACTAGAATATGGCACCTTTGAGACCCTACGAATCTTAAGAATGAAGGGGATGCAGTCCTGGTGTAGTGCGGTGCCCCCTTCACTGTCTCATGCACATTGACCCCCATTTTCCTGGTTGTGCAATGAACTACCTTCACATAAATGAGTCCTAGTGCTGTTACCTGCCATAACAGGGTGGTCAGGAGCATGATTGTGCATGGAAAAACTGAGAAGAGAAAGCAGCGCTACACCAGCAATACCCCTTCGCAATGTTGGTGGGAGTAAGAGTCTCACCATATCTTAGTCGTATGCCACATAACTGTATGAGACAGTAAAGCTCTAGATTATATATATATATATATATATATATATATATATATATATATATATTATACACTCACTGACAAAAGATTTATAAATGATTAAAGCTAAGTTATGAATACACATTTGGTCTTGCCTCCCCTGCTGCCCTAGGCTATCGAAGGCTACTGTTGGGTAGTGTACCACTTGGTGAGAAATGTCTCTACAAGGCACTAAAAGACATTTTGCCAAATTGTCAGACTTTGATAGGTGGCACAATGGACTAGGCGAAGTAATATGGTCATTTTGATCAATTGTCTGTCATCTAGGCAAGCTGTTAGGAGATGTTGGCAGTAGCGATTATATGAGAGTATGCACACATGGCAAAAAAGCTCTCGATAGGCCACACCACCAGTAGTAAGGTTTGTTTGATCCGCTGACAAGCATTAGCAGTTGATAATGTGTCCTGCCATGGGAAGCAGCCACTGTCATCTTTGTTTGCCATGGTCAGAATTATCTTTCTTGATGAATATGGGTTCTGTTTCGGAGCCAACAGGCATATAAAAAAAATCTCTGTTTGTGCACAGTTTAAGTACATTAACATAGGCTCTACAGTTTCTCCAACTTTGTATGAATTGAGATAAATTTAAAATACTTTAAGCTAATGTAAGAAACTTTGTAAAGTATCTTATAAGAGAAAAATACGTTTTTTCTTTTTTGAGGTTACTTTCTGTCCCCCCCAACACACGCAATATACTTTTAAGTTGAATCAGCTCACTAAAGTATCAGGTTACAGCTGCACATAGAAGTCTATGAATAACGCAATGGAAGAGGGAAAGAAGCTAGACAGAGAGATGGGAGCAGAGAGAAACACAGAGATAGGGCAGCAGTTTACAATAAATATAAGGATTTGATTTTCAAACTGCTCAGTACTGCTCTATATTGGCACATATATAAGTGTATAAGTAATATAATGGCCTGAAATAGTACTACTCCCCATGATCAGACATGGCAGCTTATCCTGAAAATTTACCAGGAAGTGCAGGTACAATGTTATCAGATATACCATACATATATTGGCTTTTCTCTATTATTGAATGGAGATCAATTTGTATGTTTTTCATGGTCAATTTATAGATAAATGTATAAGATTTTGTTGCAATGTACAATAACTGTACAGCGCAAAGGTGGCTTATAGTGGAATTGAATGAGTTTTTCTACCATTTTGTGTTTGTTGTGAGAGATGAGTAGTATTACAAAGTGACAGACATATAGTGACATATAGGGCAGAATATGGATGCTTTTTTAAAGGGAACCTCTCATCAAATAAACTTTTGATATATTTTAGATTAATGAATGTTGAATAACTTTCCAATAGCATGTTAATGAAAAATATGCTTCTTTCTATTGTATTTTTCCCTATCAGTCCTGTCAGCAAGCATTTCTGACTCATGCTGGAGTCCTAAACACTCAGAGATGCCAGCCTGCTTTGTGAACAGCCAAACAGGATGTGAACAAAGCAGGCTGGCAGCTCTGAGTGTTCCCCTTTGTGAACAAAGCAGACTGGCAGCTCGTAGTGTTTAGGACTTCAGCATGAGTCTGAAATGCTTGCTGCCAGGACTGGTAGGGAGACCCCTAGTGGTCATTTCTTCAAAATGGAAAATTAAATAGAAAGAAGCATATTTTTTAATAACATGCAATTGTAAAGTTATTCTGCATACATTAATCTATAATATATCAAAAGTTTTTTTGATGAGAGGTACCCTTTAAATTTATTTATTTACTTATGCATGTATGTAAGGCTAGGTTCACATTGCCATTTACATCCGATCCATTAAGGGTCCGGTCAGCTCTTGCTTTTTTTTTTTTTTCTCGAGCCGAACGAACTCTCGGGTGTAAATGGCTGCTGCCGAGTCAGAGTGTTTTGCCACTGGGTCCCCAGCGTTTGTGGCTTTGCAGCATGACATAGCCTAGGTCTATTGCATATTCTATTAGTAAGTAAAGGCTCTTTGTAGCTATGTTTTAGCACAATCCTGTTTTTTTTTTTTTGTTTCTCCTTGTTTATTTGGGCAATAACAATAATAGGAAATCCTTAAAAAAATTATGAAATCAACATGTATATATGTTGATCTTCTCTTGGCAAAGCCGTGTTCTTTCTCTGGCAAAAATAATATAACAGCAAAGCAATGTACAAGCAAGTATCGGGCCAAGGTAAAGTTATAAAATAGAAAAGGAAGTACTGCGACCACACCAATGCTTCATAGTTCTATAATGAGAACACAACAAAAAAGCCATGGCAGGGTCTCATTACACATTTTGTAACTACTGCTTCTTTCCCAGGAATATAAAGCATGAATTCTGCAAATGATGTGTTCTTCACTGTACAGAATGAGCTCTATATTCTCTACTCTGGCATGCCTAGTAGGATTATGTTATGCTGCTGGTATTTTACAGAGCCAATTTCCATCATAATACAGAAAGAGCGAATAGTATATTACAACCAAAAAGTAACAAGAATAGTGTAAAATGGAATAATTCTTCAAAATTGGGAGTTATTTAAAGCGGGTCTCCTGCATTCTATACAAAAAAAGAAAAAAAAAGGCATTGTCCCATCAAAAAGCCCAACAATAACCCTTGGTAACAAGAGAGAAGTGCTCCATAGTGTGACAACTTCCAAGCAGGTGAGCGAATCTGTATTGATAGTTTTGTAACCTCATTCACAACAATGGTACTCATATGTAGAAGTATACATGGGTCCTATCTGCAGCCTTCCTGCCAAGGGTACATACAGGAGCACAAACAAACATCACAACAAATGCAGGAATATTTTGGCACTGACCAGGACCAACGTATCAGGAAAGGTAGAATTAACTTACATTTTTTAACATGGAACATGTTTCACTGGGCATGGGCAGCTTTCTCAGGGTGCAGGTAGAATAAACTTTTATTTTTCATCATGCAACATGTTTCACTGCGCATGAGCAGCTTCCTCAGGATGTCTGAGGAAGCTTCCATGCCCAGTGAAACGTGTTGCATGATGAAAAATAATAATTTATTCTATCTTTCCTAATGCGTTTGCCCTGTTCAGCGTCAAAATATTCTTGCATTTGTTGTGAAGTTTGTTCATGCTCCTGTATCAAAACTGATATGGCACAGCACTGCAGTAGAAAGACACATATTTTACAGCATTGATGATAGTAAATGTTGAATAAAAAGGCATACATTTAAAAAAGTATTCTGTCTACAGCTCTTTGTTTTATATGGGGTCCTGAAGAGTGGTGGTGGGGTCTATATTCCTTGTTCCCTCTACAAAATATAGATATAGTTATAGGGTTTATCCAGGATTAGAAAAACTGAGCTAATGTCTTCCAAAAACAGCACCATACCAGTTTTCAGGTTGTCTGTGGTATTACATGACTGCAGTCACTTCAATGGAACTGAGCTGCAATACCACACCCAACCTGAGTACAGGTATAGCGCTGTTTAAGAGAAAATCAGTTTTGTTTTTCTAAACCTGGACAACTCCTTTTAAGCCCACAATAAAAACCCAACTTTTTACTAAAATACATTCAGAAGTGCTCGAAGACTGTAAAATATGTTCTGTAGCAATTCTGGCCCGAGATGAGACGCCGATGGACAGGCTTTATGTTAATAAAAGATATCAATGTCTTCAGTCGTCAGTTCATCAGCTTTGCTCTTAGGGACAGAATTGCTGCCAAAAATAAACTACAAGCTTTGAACATATCCTGCGCTGAATTCAATTAGCTTCACATGTATAATCCTGGAAAAGCTGTTAAAGGGAAACTGTCACCAGGTTAATGCTGCCCTACCTGAGGTCAGCCTGAAGAAGTGACAGGCACACAGGTCTTAAAGGAAAACTGTCATACTGTTCACCCACACTATACCCTATACACTGGGTTATAGTGTGGGGAAACAGTAGTTCATTGAGGGGTCACTTACATACGTACCTTAGGTCCCACCAAAGATCCTCTTCTATCTTCACTGAATTGCATGCTGGAGGCGGGCCCTGTCAGCTGTATTTGTATATTCATCGGCACTGGTCTCCACATCCTAGTGCTGGTCATGTGAGCGCTAAGTCGGCGTTCATACTTACCTGAGGTAAGTATGTTAGTAAGTGACCCCTCATTGGACTCCTGTTTACCCACACTATAACCCTGTGTATTGGGTTTAGTGTGGGAGAACAGGATGACAGTTTTCCTTTAAGCAGTGTGTCTCCAACCTGTGGTTATGCTGTCGTTTGTAAACTCTCAGTTCAATGGTTGCAGCCCACAGTGAACATAAGGCTGATGTACTATGGTAGTGGCCAAGAACATGATTGGTAGTGTGCCACTCTGATTCTCGATTTGGTACGGGAGCAGGGAATCCTGTCTATCTTATACTGTGAGGCTAGGTATATGGTAAAACTAAACACCAACCAAGAATAGCTAAAATTTAACAACTTTTATTAAAGACAATTTAAAACCTATAACAAAATGGCTCTAAAATTAATACAGAGTCAAGGGTCTCAATTTAAGGACACTCTACTCAGGGTCAATCCCCTACTTTACACCCGACACGTTTCCCCGTAGATTTGATGTGTCTACGGTTCATCAGGGGTTACAACATAGGCCCAAGACACAAAGTGGAGATATAGGTGTTACAACTTATTCCATTCTATGTATGATGAACAGTAGACAGACACAAAACACATAGCAAGCAGACTTGAGATGTAAACCATGGTGCAGAGATAGATTCTTTCTTTGTGGGAGGTCTCCAATGGTGCGTTGACATCCAATAAGCCCTAGAAGCTTAATGTATATCCTCCAGGGATAGTGTTAGAACCTGGATGCCAGACAGTAGTACATCTGTATTTACCCATACATGATAAGGTGGGCAAATAAACACAATTATTTTCCTTCTCAAAAATGGCCCCTATTGGCTCCGTGTGTATGTCCAACTAACATAAAGATAATAAATAGGTTACTAAGGCTCCCACAAGGAACTTAATTAATCTTCAATGTATGGAGGACCATATAGCCAGAAGTGACTCTCACAATGCTACAATAAGCCGGATGGGAAAAGAGGTGCCTGATCCTCAATATATCCCCGACCACAATAAGTCCACAAAAGGCAAGTCCCTCCTGCTGCTATGTAACGATCCTGTCTCCACTATGGTCCGGGCACAGATAGTGACCATACCAGACTCCGATTCAGGCCGCCAGCCTGTATGTGAAAAATTTGGGCCGATACATTCAGAAGTCTTTTTTGAAAAAACAGATTGATCAGAGGGGGTTATGGAGACTCTTCTGGGGACACTGTTATGATGGCAATCATTCACAGCACCAGGAGATGGCTGAAGACTGGTGACAGGCTTGGTGCTGCTGTAAAGCTGTGGGGGGTGATCACATTTTGTTTCTTACTGTACACTGTTTTGTGAGCTCTTTTTACTATACACCACCGACTCTGAGAAGCTCTAGCACAGAAATTAGCTTCTGACTGACCAATCACAGCGATTGGAATCACAGGACCATTTCGATTGGTCCAGAACTGGCTAGTATCAACTGTTAGCTGTCCGGCACAGCTACAGTTTGCGCTATCACAGTGTCATATGTACGTCCATTTGCAGTCAAAAAAAATAATAGAAGTACATTTACATTATTATGCATAAAGGGAGTTAATGGAAGAATTTTCGCTGAATGTACACTGCTCAAAAAAATAAAGGAAACACTTAAACAACACACTGTAACTCCAAGTCAATGACACTTCTGTGAAATCACACTGTCCACTCAGGAAGCAACACTGATTGACAATCAATTTTACATGCTGTTGTGAAAATGGAACAGACAACAGGTGGAAATTATACGTAATTAGCAAGACACCTCCAATAAAGGAGTGGTTCTGCAGGTGGTGACCACAGACCACTCCTCAGTTCCTATGCATCCTGGCTGATGTTTTGGTCACTTTTTAATGCTGGCAGTGCTTTCACTCTAGTGGTAGCATGAGACGGAGTCTACAACCCACACATGTGGCTCAGGTAGTGCAGCTCATCCAGGATGGCACATCAATGCGAGCTGTGGCAAGAAGGTTTGCTGTGTCTGTCAGCATAGTGTCCAGAGCATGGAGGCACTACCAGGAGACAGGGCAGTATGTCAGGAGACGAGGAGGAGGCCGTAGGAAGGCAACAACCCAGCAGCAGGACTGCTACCTCAGCCTTTGTGCAAGGAGGAGCAGGAGAAGAACTGCCAGATCACTGCAAAATGACCTCCAGCAGGCCACAAATGTGCATGTGTCCACTCATACGGTCAGAAACAGACTCCATGAGGGTTGTATGAGGGCCCGACATACACAGGTGGGGGTTGTGCTTACAGCCCAACACTGTGCAGGACGTTTGGCATTTGCCAGAGAACACCAAGATTGGCAAATTTGCCACTGGCGTCCTGTGCCCTTCACAGATGAAAGCAGGTTTACACTGAGCACATGTGACAGAGGTGACAGAGTCTGGAGACCCCATGGAGAATGTTTTCTGCCAGCAACATCCTCCAGCATGACCGGTTTGGTGGTGGGTCAGTAATGGCGTGGGGTGGCATTTCTTTGGGGGGGGGGGGCCGCACAGCCCTCCATGTGCTTGCCAGAGGTGGCCTGACTGCCATTAGGTGCTGAGATGAGATCCTCAGACCCCTTGTGAGTAGTGTTGCTCGCGAATATTCGCAATTCGAATATTATTCGCGAATATCGCATATTCGCGAATTCCGCGAATATAGCGCTATATATCCGTAATTACGAATATTCGTTTTTTTGTTTTTTTTTCTTCACAGTACACATCACAGTGATCATCCCTCTCTGCTTCCAGCTTGTGTGGTGTAAAGAAGGCTGTAATACTACTGTGTGAGACTGGCGTGCGAAAATTCGCATATGCGAAAATTAGTATATGCTAATTTTCGCATATGCGAATTTTCGCATGCGCTGATTTTGTGTATGCTAATATTCACATATGTTGATTTTCGCATACGCGAATATTCGCATATGCGAAAATAAAACGAGAATATAACGAATATGCGAATATTCGCAAATATATGACGAATATTCGTCCATATATTCGCGAATATTCGCGAATTCGAATATGGCCTATTCCGCTCAACACTACTTGTGAGACCATATGCTGGTGCGGTTGGCCCTGGGTTACTCCTAATGCAAGACAATGCTAGACCTCATGTGGCTGGAGTGTGTCAGCAGTTCCTGCAAGAGGAAAGCATTGATGCTATGGACTGGCCCGCCTGTTCCCCAGACCTGAATCTGATTGAGCACATCTGGGACATCATGTCTCGCTCCATCCACCAACGCCACGTTGCACAGACTGTCCAGGAGCCACCTCATCTGGAGGTGCATGCACCATGCACAGGCATTAGAGCGAGGTGATACGCACACATGGAGGCCACACACACTACTGAGACTCATTGTGACTTGTTTTAAGGACATTACATAAAGATGGATCAGCCCGTAGTGTGGTTTTCCACTTTGATTTTGAGTGTGACTCCATATCCAGACCTCTGTGGGTGAATACATTTGATTTCCATTGATCATTTTTGTGTGATTTTGTTGTCAGCGCATTCAACTATGTAAAGACGAAAGTATTTCATAAGATTAGTTCATTCATTCAGATCTAGGATATGTTATCTTAGTGTTCCCTTAATTTTTTTGAGCAGTGTATATTGTAGCTTGTAAAATGCAAATGTGCATCAATGGTTCCTGGAAGCATGACAATACCTGTTGCAACTGGGGCCCAGTAGTTGGACTGTGTCTATTATCAAGCATTGTAAAGTATCTATCCTTTGCAGTTAAATAGGAAATGTGTGTTCACAGTCACTTGCATTATTGAGTGTGCACTCATGTTCTCCTGTGAGTAATAGGTTAGCATATCAGGGGTTGGGTGTGTTGTATAATGCTTCCCCAGCCAGGCCAGGCATATAGCCTTAGTCCTCATACTTGTATTATGCCATATGATATCATTATTTCATGTAGACATGAGACTGTATAGCTACGATACATCTCCTACAGGATGGACACTTAATAAGATCATAGACCATTTCTCTTTGTTGTTTGGATTTAACCAGCCCACAAATCTCTATCAGTTGCAGACTTCTTCTGTACAGAAAAGCAGATGGTAAAAATTGGCTTCTTCTTTTTTTCCTATCCTATCCATCACAAATCAGATTCGGTCTGAACTTTATAAAAATTCTGATTTAATAGAATCAGATTTTTTGTGTGATTTGTTTCAGATTTGTTGGTAAACGGTGAATCAGTATGCCTTGAAGCTTCACTCACTATGTTCACTGGGCTTGGCTCTTTGCACTCATCTCAGCCACTTAGTGTACTTTACAGGACCAGGGACTTTTTTCTGTCAGAACCTAGAAGGTTAAAAGGTTCTGACAGGTTCTTTGTTTGTTTTTGTTGCCGAGTTTAGTTGCCTGGCTGGTCCCTGCTCCTATTCACACTTTACATGAACAATCAAAAGGCAACTGGGGCACGTCCACATCCGAAACGGGATAAAAATTAAAATAAAATTCGACTCATTGGACCAGAAACAAAACTTTGGAAATTTGCTCATCTGTAATCCTTACCCTAAATCAGCACCAGTATAAAAAGTCTACACAGCAGATGAGAAATGTCAAGTAGCATTGCTGAACACATAAACTGTATCTAATAGAATAAGTTAAAAACTTTAAATGCACCAAAACAAAATTATTCTGACTACTAACATTAAAGATTCAGTCATTTTCAAAGCCTATGGAAAGAAAATCTACACAATTAGATCCTCCATGCTGTGTGGTAAACTATTGGCTTGCAGGATTAACATCAGCACCAACAAAACCAAGATAGATGACAACATTTACTGTTCTTGACAAGGGATAGCATGGCAATCTGAGTAAAACATTACAGTATCTATGCTTTTCAAGGGTTTGATGTAGCTAGGAAGGTCCCCATTAAGGTTCTGATATCATAAGTCCCGTATGCCCCCGAACTATTACACATGACTGATCATCAAACGGACTAACTTACCCCTTTAAAAAATATGTCTCAGTCTGCAGAATGTCATCCGTTGCTCTTTGATATGTCATGTCAGTGCGTAGTACATGGTAATATTATCCCCCAACACAGCCCCGCTACACAATGACTCTGCATCTATCCTTAGGTAAAGAAAGCATGATGCGCCATCAGGAAATAATGTTGACCTCAAGTTGCTATAAATGAGTGGGCAAGATCAAAAGCTTGTCCTTATTGTAGAGCAGCATTGCCTGGGACAGCAAGAATGCCACCTTTTGATCTTAAAGAATAATGACAATACATTTTATGGCTACATTCTTCTCAAAACAATGGCAGATGCACACATACATATATATCTGGAGGTGCAACTCAACTCCATTGGAGGGAAATGGATTGGGCTGCTGCACCACATACACCTGTAGATACTGTTTTTAATAAAAAGAGCATCCGTGTTTTATAATTTTTTACAACCTCTTATAAGTTTCAGTGTTCCTTTTGATGATGTATGTTTTCCCAATGCTAATAGAAATCAACTTCAAATGCAATCTCTTCAATGTATCTAGTGTCGTATCAAGCAGGAAAATCAAGAAAACCAATTTCCCTTCAGTCCCTCCAATATCCTTGTAAAGTTTTAGGTTAGTAACTCAACTAGAACTGTTCTGTTAATTTAACAGTTGCCATGGAAAACCCAATCTATGTGTTTTCACTGTTAACACTCACTCTGCAAACTCTTTGAACACCAGCAGCAGGAAGGGAGAAGAAGCGATGTAGTTAGGCGGCTGATGTAGTAATCAATAGCATAAACTAAAAACAATGCCGGCTTCAGTTTCAGCTATTTCACCTACATAGATCAGAAAAATGAGATGGTTAGTCAAAGGCTAATTTCAGAATGTAGGCCAAGGTTGAGAAAACACAAGAGCGTCAGCATTAATGACAGAGGCGTGATTGATGGCTCAATACATCATCCTGTCCAAACCAAATTGTGGTTCAGACAAAGCCTCCTCATTAAGTCCTTGATATTGTGAGCATTAGTAAATGGATATCTATGTCCTTTGGTGCTGTCGAGCATAAAATCAGAGTCACCTTATTTTATTGTCAAGGTGCAACATTGAACTACTATGTTACTGTCACGTCAGGCAGGATAACTGCAGCCCTGAGCTTGCCAAAACTTCTATTGCTGCCTTTCAGGGAGTCCACCTCCTAAATGAAATGGCCCCAACCATGGTGCCAGTCCCTAATAGAGATGAGCAAACCAAACCAGAGTTCAGTCAGAACTTTGCCAAAAGTTAGGCTCAGCTATGTCTCGAACTTCGGTCATTTTGGCAGAACTTGCTAAAATATCAGCTGGAAATAAGAAGGAGGAAGAATTAAATGACCTCAGGGAATCTCATAATGCCTTTCAAACAGCTTTCCCAGCCAATAAGGAGGCATTATAAGGGTGATATCAAAGCCACTGTAAAAGCCTATGCCAATAGCTTCAGCAGCTATTTTAGAGATAGTAGTTGTAAGGTGAAGATCTCTGTGAGGGACACTAAGTAGTGAACAGCACACAAAGGGGTAGGACCACACATATGCAATAACTGTAGTAAAGCAGCAGAGAGTGTTCTGCATCTGTTCTGTCAGTGCAATGTCTGTTTTAATTGGAAGTTGTGTGCCAGTTTTTAGTTTTCTTTTATACTTATTGTGAAAAGCTGTGCTTAGAGGGTTTTGTGTAACTCTTGTGCTCTAGGATGCCAATTATGTTACTATGCCCCAATATGGGAATATTTTTCACAGTTCATAAAAAGCCATAGCTTATTCACCTTCCAGGCACAAAACCTGTTGCTACTTACAAAAAAGGATAATTTTTGGAACACTTGGCAAAAGACATTGCTTCTTCCGATACCTCTGTTTGCATATAAAAACCTTGTACTTGTATAAACTCCAAATCAAATGCGCCATAATCACTAGTGTTGCTCGCGAATATTCGCAATGCGAATTTTATTCGCGAATATCGCATATTCGCGAATTCGCGAATATTCGCGAATATAGCACTATATATTCGTAATTACGAATATTCATTTTTTTTAAATTTTTTTTTTATTTTAATTTTTTTTCACAGTACACATCACAGTGATCATCCCTCTCTGCTTCCAGCTTGTGTGGTGTAAAGAAGGCTCTAATACTACTGTGCGAATTTTCGCATATACGAAAATTTGCATATGCTAATGTTCGCATATGCGAATTTTCACTTATGCTATTTTTGTATATACAAATTTTCGCATATGTTAATTTTCGCATTCGCGAATTTTCGCTTATACGAAAATAAAACGCGAACATTACGAATATGCGAATATTCGCGAATATATGACGAATATTCGTCCATATATTCGCGAATATTCGCAAA
This sequence comes from Hyla sarda, assembly GCF_029499605.1. NCBI lineage: Eukaryota > Metazoa > Chordata > Amphibia > Anura > Hylidae > Hyla > Hyla sarda. Next base: position 64,282,473 of record NC_079193.1, read on the forward strand.
TTCGAATATGGCCTATGCCGCTCAACACTAATAATCACTATTATAGGCAGCACTTTGGTGCACCTGTGAGGCCGGCAACATATCAGCCTACTTGGGTGGGGCTCATAGTCTTCATCCCCCCTCCATTGTATGTGTGCTTAGCCACACTGGAGTGAACTGGGAGAAGAATGTGAGTCAGACCTAATGCTGCTGTAATTGCCCACTGGCCCATGGTATTGCCCATGTGTCATAGATAGGTTTAGTGTTAGGTCCCGTGAAACTTGAGAAACCTTGGCGTTGGTGTGCGGGCTCAGGTATGTCCTTCATATACGGATATAATGATAATGTCTCAATTTTAACATCATTTTGAGGATTAGTCATATGTTACTGTCTACATCTACCACAGTAGTGCACCTAAATGTATGACTTATTCTATATGTTACACATCCACACCTTTCATCGGGTGTAGGATGCCATTGTGGCACTTGTCGGCTGAAGGCATCCCCCATTGTATGCATTTTATGCTGGGGATCACCCTTAGCAACAGACCAAAGGCGCAGGATCTGCTCCCCCAGTATATATGCACAACTGCATTTGGGGTTGAGCACCTTCTGCCATTTGAAACGTTTTTTTTTTCTTGTTATGCATATAAGCACTGCAAGCATCTGTCAGTGCTATATAGGGCTTTTAGGGCTCTTAGATATTCTTATACACATGTTTTTGGACTATTGGTGAAATACAGGCCCAGACAACTTGTTCCATCAGAATCAGAACTTTTTGAAAGAACTGAACTTTTGAAAAGTTTGCACATCTCTAGTTCCCTATCCTACTTCAGTGCTAGGCCCAGCAATGTGAAAACAATAAAACAAGCACCTTACAGGGAGCAGGTCAGGACACAATGGGTTAAACAGTCACAGAACAAGGAACAATAACAAAACATAGAATTTACAAGCAGATAGAGATAAGTCAAGCAAGCCAAGTCAAAACCAAGATAGTGGCACAGTACAGAAAGCAAATGAAGGTCGGGTCACAAGACAAAGTCAGTATTTACATGGTTAATAAAACTGTGCTGTGGACTCCGAGACTAGATGTCATTGGCTCGTTGCCCCCACCTCCTGATTGGCCAGGGCCTCGTCATGGCTACAAATGCAGCGGATAAACACAGGGGAAATGAATCCTTCTGCATGAACCAGAGGCAGAAACACACATTACAGGGGATGTTCCTCAGTAAAAGCCAGGGTAGGTCTAGGCCATGTCCGCTTTATCCATTGTCTGCCAGTCAAACAGGGTAGACAGATGTATGCATGCTGTGGGGTAGTACAGAGTACCTGTTCTGGACATGCCTGGGCTCTTTCCATGCTGAGGAACACCCCCTGGGCACTGGACCCTTATTTGCACAATACTAAAATGGCTTGATATTTTGCCGATGGACTATTAAATAAAAAAAAAAAAGGTATGGTGCATGGAACAATGATGCCCATCATTATCCAGCCATGGATTTATGAGCACTTCTGTTTTTCTGCTGGCAGGTCCACTTTGAGGGCACCAGTGTCTAAAAACCATCCAATGTTTTTTTTTCTTTCTTTCTGTTCCTTGCATCAAGCTTTGCCTTTCAACCACAGCTACTTCTGTCTACAGTTTTTTTTATGGACTTTACATACTAAGTTGCGATCAAGGAAACAGTAGACCTCGACGGACCCATGAACTCGGCATTTCAGGTCATAGATATCACTTCTAGGCATGCATCAACAAGCATTCCCCTTTTAACACTCTCCTACAACAATGAAACTGATTTTGAGAACAGTGCAAGTAATAAAGTTTATCAACAGTGATAAAAGCCATGAGACTGAAAAAAGTGGGGGATTTCTGTGATGGGAGTTTTGTCAGGAAGAGTCCAAATTGATTATGTAAAAATAGCAATGTTCTCTGTATTTTGTTCTACCCCTATAATACACCCCTTTGGTACTACTCGGAGATATTACTGAAAAGCTCACTCAATATTTTAAGTCAAAAATCATTCAAATCAATAGCAGCTTAAAAAGAAAACCATTTGATCATTTTTATTGGATTTCCCCTTAAAAACTGTGACAGTACACCAAAATAATAGATGGCCATTGAGCAATCTGCTATTGTGGAGGTGCCTGATGTTCCCGAATTTGTGTGCTGCTTTTGGCTTGTATAAGAACAATCTAAGACACTACCTATAATTTTATTATAATTGCAGTTCATCCACAGCGAGGTGCAGGCTGATTGCGGAGGATCACTACTGAATGCACTTGGCCAGTTTATATACAGTTCAGGGTGGATTTTCATTCTCAAGTACATCAATTATATCTTACTGAGAGTCTTTACTGTGTTTGTCGCAGTTTTCTGTTGTTACAGGAAAAAAATCGTAATGATTTTTACTTTTGAATTGTTACCAGGAAATACATTTCATCAGCCGTATTGTATAAAGCTCTCATTTTACAGATTGCATGTGCATTTTTGTTGTTGTGCCAAAACTCAGTAAATTCTGCCCTCTGCTGGTTAAGTGAGTGAATGTCAATTGATGTTCTGGAGATATTAAAACTTTTTTGACAATGGAACATAGAAACATTTTGAAAATGTTAAATTAAGAGGTGGATTAATTAAAAAAATTATCTATCTATTTTTCTATCTATCATTATAGAAAAGTAGTCAAGATAATGTTATTTTTTTATTATAAATTTAAGATAAGTTCTCATAATACAAACAGCAGCTACTGCAGAACCTCTTTTTAAAGCACATAAACTTTGTTCACATACTATTTTCTTCTTTTTTTGCATATTTTATTCTTTTATCATATTTTGGCTATTTTGGTTTTTAAAGGGGTTATCCAGGAAATTATTTGTAAATTACTACAGATTTGTAAATTACTTCTATTAAAAAATCTTAATCCTTTCAATAACTATGAGCTGTTTAAGTTGAGTTGTTCTTTTCTGTCTAAGTGCTCTCTGATGACACCTGTCTCGGGAACTGTCCAGAGTAGAAACAAATCCCCATAGCAAACCTCTTCTACTCTGTGCAGTTCCCGACACAAGTAGAGATGTCAGCAGAGAGCACTGTTGCCATACAGAAAAGAACAACTCAACTTCAGCAGCTGATAATTATTGGAAGGATTAAGATTTTTTAATAGAAGTAATTTACAAATATGTTTAACTTTCTGGAGCCAGTTGATATAAATAAAAAAGTTTTTTTTCCTGGAAAACCCCTTTAAGCTTTTGCTTTCTGTAGCCAAAAAAGGCCTCAATTATGACTGAAAGAACAGCTTAACCCCTTAAGGACACAGGACGTAAATGTACGTCCTGGTGCTGTGGTACTTAACGCACCAGGACGTACATTTACGTCCTGTGCATAACCGCGGGCATCGGAGCAATGCCTATGTCATGCGCAGCTGATCCCGGCTGCTGATCGCAGCCAGGGACCCGCCGGCAATGGCCGATGCCTGCGATTAGCCCCTCAGGTGCCGGGATCAATACAGATCCGGGCATCTGCGGCAGTGCGCGATTTAAATGAACGATTGGATCGCTCGCAGCGCTGCTGCGGGGATCCGATCATTCAGAACGCCGCACGGAGGTCCCCTCACCTTCCTCCTTCCGGCTCCCGGCGTCTCCTGCTCTGGTCTGAGATCGAGCAGACCAGAGCAGAAGATGACCGATAATACTGATCTGTTCTATGTCCTATACATAGAACAGATCAGTATTAGCAATCATGGTATTGCTATGAATAGTCTCCTATGGGGACTATTCAAGTGTAAAAAAAAAATTTAAAAAATGTAAAAGTAAAAAAAAAGTGAAAAATCCCCTGCCCAATAAAAAAGTAAAACGTCCATTTTTTCCTATTTTACCCCCAAAAAGCGTAAAAAAATAGATTTTATAGACATATTTGGTATCGCCGCGTGCGTAAATGTCCGAACTATTAAAATAAAATGTTAATGATCCCGTACGGTGAACGGCGTGAACGTAAAAAAAAAAAATCCAAAATTGCTACTTTTTTAATACATTTTATTTAAAAAAAAATTATAAAAAATGTATTAAAAGTTTTTTATATGCAAATGTGGTATCAAAAAAATACAGGTATAGATCATGGCGCAAAAAATGAGCCCTCACACCGCCGCTTATACGGAAAAATAAAAAAGTTATAGGTCATCAAAATAAAGGGATTATAAACGTACTAATTTGGTTAAAAAGTTTGTGATTTTTTTTAAGCACAACAATAATAGAAAAGTATGTAATAATGGGTATCATTTTAATCGTATTGACCCTCAGAATAAAGAACACATGTCATTGTTACCGTAAATTGTACGGCTCAAAAAACAAGCCCTCATACTAGTCTGTGGATGAAAATATAAAAGAGTTATGATTTTTAGAAGGCGAGGAGGAAAAAATGAAAACGTAAAAATTAAATTGTCTGAGTCTTTAAGGCCAAAATGGGCTGAGTCCTTAAGGGGTTAAAAGGGTATTCCAGGAAAAACTTTTTTTATGTATCAACTGGCTCCAGAAAGTTAAACAGATTTGTAAATTACTTCTATTAAAAAATCTTAATCCTTCCAATAATTATCAGCTGCTGAAGTTGAGTTGTTCTTTTCTGTCTGGCAACAGTGCTCTCTGCTGACATCTCTACTTGTGTCGGGAACTTTCAGTACTTATGACCATCTGAAGTTAAGGTTGTTCTTTTCTGTCTAAGTCCTCTCTGATGACACCTGTCTCGGGAAACGCCCAGTTGAGAAGAGGTTTTCTATGGGTATTTGCTTCTAAACTGGGCGTTTCGAGAGACAGGTGTCATCAGAGAGCACTTAGACAGAAAAGAACAACCTTAACTTCAGCAGCTCATAAGTACTGAAATGATTAAAAAATTTTAATAGAAGTAATTTACAAATCTGTTTAACTTTCTGGAGCCAGTTGATATATTAAAAAACATTTATTTTTGGAATACCCCTTTAATGTTTCAATTTTAAAAATTCTGACTGTAAAATGAATACGTGTGAAAAAACTATTTTTTTTTATTAAGTTCACTAGAGCTCAAACGTAAAAAAGTATGACTGTTTTTTTTATTTTATTTTATTTTTTATTGTAAAATGGATGTTTTATGGTTCAAAAATTAACCCTAAGGGTACTTTCACATGGGCAGATTGCCTGCAGAATTTCCACATCGTATTTGCTGCATAAAATCCGCACAGATAATCTGCTTCAATGGGTCCGAAGGAAAATCTGCAAAACTGCCTCTATTGCCGATTTTTGATGACCCATTGAAGTCAGTGGTAGCAAAATCCGCTGCAGATTTTCCACAGCAAATAGGTAATCCGCCCGTGTGAACGTACCCTACAAAAGCTTTGTGTAAACATAGCCTTAATGTGACACTAGTGTCTACCTTTAATTGATATGACATATCTCCTTACTATAATTAAGCAAATCAGTTATAACAGATTCAATTGTCCCAAAATTCAGATTTGGATCAACAATTTTTTTGTATGTTTCAGGCAAAACACTTCATGGTGCCCAACAGGGTAGGGAGCCATGCTAGAGTTAGCACAAGAGTAAGGTCTCCTTTCAAAGGCAATGCTCCTGTGCACTGAGCAGAGAAGCAGAAACTGTATACTGTACATGTACTGACGTTCAGTAACCATTCACTGGGCTAAGCACAGAGGACCAAGCCCAATGAATGTGTATGGCCATCTCCAGGTAAGAGGCAATGATGTGTGCACTGGCACATGATCATTACATTTGCTGTAGCAGTTGGTCTGGTTATTCACAGCACAGCAGGGACTCCTGCCTTTGATAAGGGCCCCTGTTTCTTTACTGTTCAATTTGATTTGACAAAAGCCTATTTGAATGAATGAACCTAAAACTGATTTTGCAGTTTGTGATTTTTTTTTTACCCCTTACCCTTTAAAGAAGACTGTATATTATTTTGAAGCAGTAGACATACAAACATGAATACTATACATAATACATAACATCCAACGAGAGAAGAAAATTACCTTTAAAATGACCTGGATTTCTGTATTGACTAATAATTAAACATGGTCCATTTTCTAAGTCATAATTACAGACAAGTACAATCTATTGGAACTAATAACACCTAAACAGAGGTACTGTCCATATCTTTGATGAAGCACAAAGAGTAAACATCCACAGGTCAAGGAAAATAATGATGTAAACCCTCAAAATAACCTGAATATTTACATGACCTGGGATAATAATAAAGTGTGGCTTGATTCAGTGTGACACAATATAACTAAACTAATAACACAAAAAATAGCTATACTGCTCATGTCTTGTATTTAGCATGTTGAGTAAACATTCACTATGCAGGGAGAAATGTAAGTAAACCTCTGTGTTTATGACTTCTCCAAGTGCTAACACATAAGGTGATTCAGTTAAGGAGATGGATGTGTGGGTTATCACAGATGTTTTGCTTTTTAAATAAAGACACACAAAACCTAGTTACTGACAAGTCTGTCCCTATAATTGGGTACTGTGAGCCATGCTATGATCCAAACAACTTATAGAAGACATGTTATATGGGAATATGAGACTGAAAAGGCTAACAAAGCTTGGTAACACCATTCCACTGTGTAGACTATTTAAAATTCAACATCAGGCAACCAAGGCTTGTGTCTAAAGACGTGCGAATCTCACCTGAATCGGTCACCAGATTTGATTAGATTCATGCAGGAGCAGGACACATAAATTTTGACAGAAATCCTGTAATGTCCGTTTATTTGTTTTTGTATTTTTCTGTTTAGGTGTGTATTCACACTAGTATGTTCAGAGCAGTTTGCTATTCTCCCTGGATGCTCTGAATGAATGAGAACTTGGGTGTGTCTATTTTAACCAGAGTACTCCTGCATTCTGTCTACTGGTTATTCAGTGCAATACACTTTGTCTGCTTGTGCTTAATGCTTCTATGATGTCTGTTTGTGCTATACACTTCCGAGTCTGCTTGAGCATTTACCTTGCATTTATCTTGTGATATTTTATCAGAGTTTTTAGCCATGGTTAATTAGTCTTGTTTAGTAGATTTTAGTCTGTGTTTCGCTAGTCGGTTTTTAGGATTATATTTCCTTTCTGCTATGTCGGTGTTCACACTGTGAGAATCCGGTTCTGTGTTCCTCCTCTTAGTGGAGTTTGGTTTTGAAATATATCCTGTTTTGTATCTTGAGTATATCCTGTCTAGTGTCCAGACCTGAGTTCCTCTACGTTGTAGAGTTTAGTTTTCTTGTATCTGTTTTCTGAGTTTTTGTACCAAGACATCCCTCTAACTTTTTAATGGGACTCTGGGGAATTGAGTTTAAGTACAAGATATCTCCGTGCTCCATGGTGGACTCTGGGAGATTGAGTACTAGTATCAAGACATTCTTGTGTTTTCTAGAGGTTTTCTGGGGGATTGAATTTTTATTCCTGGAGTCTCTGCTGACTCATACGTTTCCCAGTCTTGTGTTCTAGACCTAATCTGTGTGTTAGTTATCTGTGTTCAGTGTGAACAGTGTTCTATATTTATATCCTGTTTGGTTGATCTGATCTTTGTCCTTTGTACTTGTATCTGTTTGTGAACAGTGTCCTATGTTCCTGTTCAGTTTGCCTGTTTATATTCTGCCTTGTTAGAATTTGTATCCTGTCTGGTTTATCTGGTTGTCTGGTAGTTTTCCATTTCTGTTTCTGGCCTGTGACCGACTATGCTTATTATCTGTTTTTACGCCCCTGCACTTTAGCGCAGGCAGGGACCAGCTCCAAGTTGTCGATCCACTGCTTAGGGTGTATGGGCAAGTGGGCAGGGAGAGTGTTTTTAGGATCAGTTTAGGGCCAACTCTTCCTGTCCCCCAGTCGGTCATGACAAATCCCTGCTCCCGTACTCAATTCAACTGAAGAAAATCTCCAATATTCAGATCTGGGCTATTCTAAGTGAATTTTATTAATTGATCTGTGGTTGTGCCCGATGTTACACCTTAGCCTAATTCCCTTAAATGTGACTGAGTTGCAAAAACAGACAGAGCCCATGCACAAGAGAGGTGCTTTTTTTAGAAGAACGCAGCCATGCTTTTTCTTATATCATCCTCCAATCCTTATTTCCTATATCCTTGTTTGTATTTATATTGCTAGAAACACCTTTCCTACAGTAATGATGTACAGAAAATCTGCCCGGACACATTTACCTGCTGCAGTCACTAATCTGAATGATGAATTTGCACCTTACACATTTTGTAATTTGATAGAAGAAAAAGAAACACATTTGACCAGTAGATGGAAGCGGTGACGTTATGGGAATGTTATCTATTTCTTCATGCTTGTGATGTACAGATCAGGTTTTTAAAGCAAGACCTTAAATCAAGTACTGGCATTAAATTGTATTTGCTTAGATTTTTCCATTTCATTTGCAAGTAAAAATGTCATATGTGATAGATCCCAAAACCTCAGCAAGTGTGACTAGCAACAACATTCCCAGTAAATAATAAGGGCCTCTTTCTTGTGATGTATAAAGGTATAAAAAAATCTTGATTCTGGGAATTGGCAGGAATGTGGTTAAAATAACCAGATGGCTCATTGGCCCATATTTATCAATTTGCCGAAACCAAAACAGCCTGGTTTTTCCCATAGTAACCAATGGTCACACAGCTTAGCTTTCATATCTTATGTTATGGTAAAATAAAGCTAAGATGTAATTGGTTGTTATGGGCAAAACGGGATTGTTTGGGTTTTGGGCAGATTGATTAATTTGGATTAATGTCTGTAGGTCCTTTGGTGAGGCTTGCGTGATGATGCTTTGCCTAACAGTGTAAGTAAACCTTTGCCAAAAACCAATGGCATGCGATGGTTACCAGGGAATTGGTAGACCACAATAAACATTTTTTTTTTGCAGAAATAGAGCAACAGTGGTCCCTCAAGTTACAATGGCCTCGTGTTACACTATTTTTTAAATGTAATGTGCTTTCCTGGACCATTGTAACTTGCAACAATACTGAACATACAATTCTACAAACAGTCTAGTTCTGTGGCTCCATGGCTGGAAGATCCGATCAGTCAGAGTGGGCATTTCACTGGTAAAACACCTGTATTATTGAAGTGCATGAACTGATTTGCTATCTAGTAGCGCCTCCCTACAGTATATAGTGGTACTGTACTACCCTTTACCTGTGCTCCTTTGTGGACCAGATGAGGGCGGCTCCATTTTGTATCACCGGTACACTGTGTGTACTGTACAGGACACTGAAAAAGTTCCTGACCTCTGTGTAAAATGTGATTTACAACTTCAAGCAGCTATTTCTAATTTTTTGTGTAAAGACTTGCTTTACCTGTATTAGTTATATTGTTATTCTTCTTTTATCTTAATTTTTTTTCTTATTTTGGGTAGACATTTTGAAGATATTTTAACCCGTTACAAATTTTTCATAAAGTTATGGTCTATAGTTTTAACATATAATGATTGTATAATATTGTGATTTGAGGGATCGCTGTACTCTTATTCATGGACTGTGTGAAGTGTTGTAGTTCATTTCATTCTAAGTAAATGAAGCTAAACTGCAGTATTCAACACAACCCTCAAAGGGGTACTCCGCCCGTAGACATCATATCCCGGCCCTATCTAAAGGATAGGGGATAAGATGTCTGATTGCGGGGTTCCCACCGCTGGGGACTCCTGCGATCTCAGCTGCAGCACCCCAGACATCCGGTGCACTGAGCGAACTTTGCTGTGTGTCGGATGACTGGTGAGGCTTGTGATGTCACAGTCACGCCCAGCTCGTTACGTCCCAACCACACACCCTCAATACAAGCCTATGGGAGGGGGCATGATGCCCGTCACGCCTCCTCCCATAGACTTGCACGAGCGTGGCCGTGACGTCACGGCCTCCGGTGTCCAATGCTCTAAACGAACGGCGATGCAGCAGGCCGATTGCGGGGGTCTATAAGATGTCTAGAGGCGGAGTACCCCTTTAAATAAAAGTGGCCCTTCTTTTGTAAGAGAGATTGCAATTGTTTTTTTTTTTATTCCATACAACCTTTGCAAAAAAAAATCTAAGTACTTATACAGCTATTTTTTTTTTTTACATTTCTTAACAGTGCTCAGGCTTGATTAGTATATTTTTTAAACATGCTGCTCTCACCTGCCCAATCCCCTACCACTGCTGTTGTAATAGTGCCCCAATCCCCACCGATCTCTATTTCCTGGTATTTTCTCAACAGTAGGATGTATCTGCTTAATCAATCACTGGTTGAAGTAGGTATTATGTCTGTCATGCATAATACCTACTCCCCCTGACAAAGCCATATTGTAACAAAAAGCATGTTGGGATATACAGTACAGACCAAAAGTTTGGACACACCTTCTCATTCAGAGTTTTCTTTATTTTCATGACTATGAAAATTGTAGATTCACATTCATCAAAACTATGAATTAACACATGTGGAATTATAGACATAACAAAAAAGTGTGAAACAACTGAAAATATGTCATATTCTAGGTTCTTCAAAGTAGCCACCTTTTGCTTTGATTACTGCTTTGTACACTCTTGGCATTCTCTTGTTGAGATTCAAGAGGTAGTCACCTGAAATGGTTTTCACTTCACAGGTGTGCTGGTGTGGAGGAGGAGGTGTGATGGTGTGGAGGAGGAGGGGTGATGGTGTGGGGGTACTTTGCCGGTGACACTGTTGGGGATTTATTCAAAATTGAAGGCATACTGAACCAGCATGGCTACCACAGTATCTTGCAGCGGTATGCTATTCCATCCGGTTTGCGTTTAGTTGGACCATCATTTATTTTTCAACAGGACAATGACCCCAAACACACCTCCAGGCTGTGTAAGGGCTATTTGACCAAGAAGGAGAGTGATAGGGTGCTGCACCAGATGACCTGGCCTCCACAGTCACCGGACATGAACCCAATCGAGATGGTTTGTGGTGAGCTGGACCGCAGAGTGAAGGAAAAAGGGCCAACAAGTGCTAAGCATCTCTGGGAACTCCTTCAAGACTGTTGGAAGACCATTTCAGGTGACTACCTCTTGAAGCTCAACAAGAGAATGCCAAGAGTGTGCAAAGCAATAATCAAAGCAAAAGGTGGCTAGAACCTAGAATATGACATATTTTCAGTTGTTTCACACTTCTTTGTTATGTATATAATTCCTCATGTGTTAATTTATAGTTTTGATGCCTTCAGTGTGAATCTACAATTTTCATAGTCTTGAAAATAAAGAAAACTCTGAATGAGAAGGTGTGTCCAAAGTTTTGGTCTGTACTGGTATGTACTCTTGGTGTAAGAATTATGTATGGCAGGCATACCTTTATTTTTTATTTTTACACCACCCCTAGACATACACTGCGTGTATATATATATATATATATATATATATATATATATATATATATATATATATTTATTTGTCTTATCCCCACACAACCCTTATGAAGTATTTCCTCAATAAGATTGTGTGAATGTGGCCTAATAGCCTGAAATCCATGTTATGACTGTATCACACAATGAAACCAGGGCACGACCCTTCAAAGTGTGCAAGTTATAATGACTCATTCCTTAGTTCTAGAATATCTTCTCGGAAATTAATGACTCATTCCAAACACTTTAGTCAATGTACGTGTATGTGATGCAAATTCTCCTGGTGGCTACAAGTGATCTACAATATGCAATCTCATGCCGTATATAACTCACTATTCTGTCAATATCCAATACATCATTGCAGCTGCACAATGCTTGACCCAGATGAAAAAACGGTTCCCTGGCCAATTCCCTCAGTAAAGTCTGACATTACAAAACCATTAATCCCATACTCTGCCATGTAAATTTAGGACCTTATTGCATTATTTTATATTTCTGACATTATACCATAGCTGCAGTCTTCACATTTAATGATCTTATTTTGCCAGATTGTTAATCATGTCAGATGAAAAATTGGAAAGCTGAAAGTTGGAGGATTTTCTGTGTTGAGAATATGGAATATTCATAGGGACTAAAATGTCCTATTCTGACTCTGGTTATGTCCTGATTATCAGTTATAAGGGAACTGTGTATTTTTAGGGCTTCTTCACTTTGGTTTTCCAGCATTTTTCCCCATTGGCTTTAGCACTGAAAAACACAATTATAGCTTATTTCCCCCTATTCACTTATTTTTGGATAATTTAATACACACGGAAGCCACTAAAGGTTCCTTACAGTCCATGAATGGCTGATTCAAAGTCTATGGTCACATGGCTAGATATTTACGGAATGTCCACCCAGAAAACAGAGTTGGACATTCCGCAAATAGTAAGCGCATGCAGAACATGTCAGCGCTAGGACCGCTAAGAAATGTGCTGTCTCCATAGACGGCAATGCATTTCTGAGCAGATTCCTCTGAAAGGATTGACATGTCAATTCTTTGGGCGGAAGCCGGAATTGGGATTTCCATGGCAGATGTTTCCGCCGTGTGCACAGTGCAGCAGAATCCCATTGAAAACAATGCTGCAACGGAATTTCTGAGCTAAATTTTTCTGCTGGATTCCGCTTAGAAATTCTGTCATGTGAACATGGCTAATACCCAGATTGCTTAAAGGAGTACTCCTCTGGAAAGCAAATTTTTAAAAATCAACTGGTGCCAGAAAGTTAAACAGATTTGCAAATTACTTCTGTTAAAAAGTCTTCCAGTACTTATCAGCTGCTGTATGCTCCACAGGAAGTTATTTTCTTTTTAAATGTATTTTCTAGTCTGACCACAGTGCTCTCTGCTGACACCTCTGTCTATGTCAGCAACTGTCCAGAGCAGGAGATGTTTCCTATGGGGATTTACTCCTTTGGACAGTTCCTGACATGGACAGAGGTGTTAGCAGAGAGCCCTATGGTCAGACAGAAAATAAATAAAAAAAGAAAATAACTTCTTGTGGAGCATACAGCAGCTAAGTACTGGAAGGGTTAAGATTTTTCAATAGAAGTAATTTGAGAATCTGTTTAACTTTCTGGCACCAGTTGATTTAAAAAAATATATATATTTTCCACCGGAGTACCCCTTTAATTGTTCCCAGATGTCAAACTGTAGAATTGATAGAATGGGTTCACATACCATATGACAAACTGGTACAGTTCCCCTTCAGTGTGAATGGGCAGGGTTAAAAAGAAAATAATAAAGAAACAAACCTTTGCATGCAGTGTTTTTCAATATGGTGAGTGCCCATAGTTTCAACACCATGTCCCAATTCAGCCTAAATAATGGAGGTTGTTGCATTTAAAGGGGTATTCCAGGAAAAAACTTTTTTTTATATATCAACTGGCTCCAGAAAGTTAAACAGATTTGTAAATTACTTCTATTAAAAAATCTTAATCATTTCAGTACTTATGAGCTTCTGAAGTTAAGATTGTTCTTTTCTGTTTAAGTGCTCTCTGATGACACGTGTCTCGGGAAACGCCCAGTTTAGAAGATGTTTGCTATGGGGGTTTGCTTCTAAACTGGGCATTTCCCGAGACACGTGTCATCAGAGAGCACTTAGACAGAAAAGAACAACCTTAACTTCAGAAGCTCATAAGTACTGAAAGGATTAAGAATTTTTAATCGAAGTAATTTACAAATCTGTTTAACTTTCTGTAGCCAGTTGATATATAAAAAAAAGTTTTTCCCTGGATAACCCCTTTAATGTTCTCAACCAAGGGGGTTACACACCTTGGAAAATAATTCTTCAATTATGAGCAGCATGTCCTATTTTATTTTCTACGTAAATTGGAGGATTAAAAATGCATCAAGAGTCAGTGGTCATGTGTGTCATGATGTTCTTCAACTGTCTTATGCAACATTGCCACAAGCCATGTACACCACAAGGCACCAGTTAAGTTCTATAGCAAAGATTCTTACAGAACAAAGCTATGGTTGGCTTTGTGAAGACCGTCGACTGGAGGCATACAGCAAGATTTGTTTTACTCTTTCACTACTGGATGGAATCTTTAGAAAACTCCTCCAGTGGTCGACGGGATGCAAGACGTTGAACACAGTGGTAAAAGGGAACTGATGCTTATTCACCCATGATGCAACACGTTTCACAGTACAACTGTTGCATCAGGCAATGCCTGATGAAGCAGTTGTACTGTGAAATGCGTTGCATCATGGGTGAATAAACATCAATTCCCTTTCACCACTGTGTTCAACGCCTTGCATCCCGTCGACCACTGGAGGAGTTTTCTAAAGATTGCATTTATTTGGACATGGAAAGGCAGCAGCCACTCGACAATTTCCATACTCTGATCCATTGTGTCACTTGGGGAGTGTAACCTTCTGGGGTAAGCGTTCACTTTGCCTGAGCCCCCCCCCCCCCCCCCCCAGTGTACCTCTTGGTTAGTGCACTACGGAGGGCTGTCTGTCTTTTGTTTCAGACTACTGGATGGACGCAGTAATAAAGTCTTCTGGTTTCTTGTTAGTGTTGATGTAGACATAACTTAAACATTGAGCGAATACAGAATTTTATTCAGTTAATCATGTTTTAGAGCTGAATTCCTTCAGTATATCCCTACTGGTTCATTTGCTTTGTGCTTTCTTGAAAATTAAGACTTTACACTAGTTTCTTTTTAGTAATTAGAGGCAGTAAGGGGTACACAAGCCCTGTTGACCCCACCTATCAGAAAAATAAGGGTCTCCTTGCATACTTTATCTTAAAGAGAATTTATAAGATACAGTATGCGAGTAACTGTGTACATACATGGTCAGCTATCTCCAGCTTCTCCTCCCCTTAATAGCCACCACCAGCTTTGTACTGCAGAATAGGGGTCAGGGACACGATTTAAAAATGTATCATAAACTGTGTTTTGGAAGCTAAGTCAATGTATTCCACACTACTATAAATCTTGGGGAGAAAAAAACAGGAAATGCAATTACAAGGCTTGACTGTGATAGTGGATCAATGATATCATGCTACAAAGGTGACACATTGATGGTCCCATGGGTAGGGTCAAGCTGACATCATTTCTAGGCAACCAAAGGCACCAAGGGAATACAAGCAAGTGCAAGAGCAGTAGTAAGGAAAAAAAACACATGAAATGTAAAGTATAGAAAGCATAGTTATAAATATGTGTGTGTAGTAAAGTGAATAAAGTTGAATATTTTGTGACAATGCCACCTGTCAAGGACTTTGACAATGGCCACACTAGGTCAGAGCATCTGCAAAACATTAGGTTTTGCGATCAATCTTTGTTGGTATTATAGCAACATCTATATTTATATCACTAATGGGAACTTCCACAGAAAATTGATCTTATTTTATGAGAAATCATAAGGAGCAATCTTAACTACAGATGTGCAAATTTCCAGTCCAGCCACTGTATTCTGGTTTCCATGACACCCTACACCATGGGTGTCAAACATGCGGCCCGCAGGCCGCATGCGGCCCACAATGAATATCTTTGCGGCCCGACAAATAAATTCATTGCTCTGGTCAGGGCCGGATCATCATTGGCGCTCCTGGAGCGCCTGCTCCGGGCCCCATGCCCGCAGGGGGCCCCCGTCACATTCGGGGAATCTCTGTGTCCTGAAAAATCTTTTCATGACACAAGGATGCCCCGGTTACCTCTCTGTGGCCACGGGTTAACTTTAAAAATGCAGGGGCCGCTGGGAAATCACTGATGTCCCATGCATGCGCCCATAGGAGAAGAGCAGAGTGGAGCAGTGAGAAGGATGCATGGGTATGGTAAGTCCCCAGCACATAATCTTTGGTGTTCTGACCACCAGTCCTCCGTCCCCGGGGGCATATAGGCTATAGCAGTAGATTGTGACTCCGGACCAGAGGAGTGGTGGTCGGAACACTGAAGTGGGACAGTAAACATGCATACAGCCTCCAGCCATTCACTGTAT
Source organism: Hyla sarda (assembly GCF_029499605.1). Taxonomy (NCBI): domain Eukaryota; kingdom Metazoa; phylum Chordata; class Amphibia; order Anura; family Hylidae; genus Hyla; species Hyla sarda. Next base: position 64,298,281 of record NC_079193.1, read on the forward strand.
ATTGCTGTATGTCTGTGGAGGAACTGTACTGCACCTAATGTGGGGGAGCTATACTGTACCTAATGTGGGGAACTATACTGCACCTAATGTGAGGAACTATACTGCACCTAATGGGGGAACTGTACTGCACAGTATTGAGCAGGGGGGCAGGGTCTTGTGCAGGGGGGGTAAGGGGGTCTTGTGCAGGGGGGCATGGAGTGTTGTACAAAAGGCATGGGGTTTTGTAAAGGGGGAGCATGGGGTCTTGTGCAGGGGAGCATGAGATGTTTTGCAGGGGGCATGGGTTGTTGTGCAGGGGGCATGGGTTGTTGTGCAAAGGGGACATGGGGTGTTGTGCAGGGAGGGCATGTTTTTTTGTCTTTTTTTTTTTGATGCGGCGCAAATAAGCTTAAACCTTATATTTTTTTGGCACATGTTAGCCTTTGAGTTTGACAGGCTTGCCCTACACTATACATATATTGTCCCTTCTCTTTAGGTAAAGAGCCACAGTTTGCCTCTTCGATTAATTAATATCTTCTCAGTTGGGTGCAGAGTGTTTTGAGTGTAAGCGGCAATGCATTCTGAATCCCCACTTGCCTCTGGGTAGTGTACAATGTATGTCTTTCCACTCAGTACCTATAGAAGCATGGACTCTTGTCTTTGACAGAAGTCCCTGCTCCTGTACATTATGTTTTTGAAATAAATAGCAAAATCTTTCAGATTGGGACAAATCCAAATTTCTGGGAAAATTCTGAACTCCCACTGACTTTATAAGGAAAAGTGATGGCCAGACCAAAAAAAAACAAAAAACAGTGACCACAAGGGCCACTTCCTTTCCCCAACATTTTAGGTTTATTAACCAGAATTTTCTGCAGCATTCGATTCTATGAATTGTGGTCTCCCGTTGATTTTTTGACATGCAAGTAAGCAAATTTAGATGTATTTCTCCTTTAGCTGTCATGATTAAATTTTAGCAACATCAACATGAGGGCAGGTTCTAGACTGTTTCACAGTTTAGTAGAACTGTTCTATTTCTAAGACATTCCGATTTTAAAGTGTGAATTGCATTACTTCTTTCCAAGCCATACATATATTAAATCTTCCCTGACAGCGCGCCATGCACCATTACATTTACTGCGGATCTGTCTTCAAATGAATACATTTATTCAAATTGTGTTTTCACCCTCTGTCAATCCTTCATTTAAAAACAATAAATATTTAAATTGATTTCCATAAGCAAATATTTTTCCTTAAAACAATAAAGATCATTTTTGATTCAGATTCCGCTGCACTGGTCATAATTTTGTCTGACATTTCCATTATTGAATGTTATTTATTTCAACCACTTTACAATAAAAAAAAAACAAGAAATATGCCAGAGCGATGATTGCTTATCTAATAAATATCATGAACTGGCAGCAAACAAGATTACTGAACTACATCTCCTTGAAGTCCCCATCACCCGGATGTTGTACAAAGGATGATGTCAACTAAGCAGGCAGAAACAGACTTAGTAGCAATATTTGATAGTAAAGTGTTAAAAAATGTGTTGAAATCAACTGGTGCCAGTAATCTAAACAGATTTGTAAATTACTTCTATTTAATAATTTCTAGCCTTCCAGTACTTATCTGCTACTGTATACTACAGAGGAAGTGGTGTAGTTCTTTCCAGTCTGACCACAGTGCTGTCTCAGCTGCCACTTCTAACCGTGTCAGGAATTGTCCAGAGCACAAGCAAATTCCCATATCAAATCTCTCCTGCTCTGAACAGTGTTTGAGAGAGCACTGAATCTAACTGGACAAAAAGCTACACAATTTCCTCTAGAGCATACAGCAGCTGATAAGTACTAGAAGGATTAAGATTTTTAAATAAAATTTACAAATCGGTATAATTTTCTGATACCAGATTATTTGAAGACATTTTTAAGGCTTCTTAAATTGGTTTCAATTTAATCAATTAATTTATGTATAAAATAAGGAACAATAATATTTTCTAATATACAAGAGTAAAATATTGCAATATCATGCAGAGATTTATGCTGTCCTATCTTAGAGGGAGAGAAGCTGAGCTCTAGGATACTACTAGTTTATATTCTTTGAAGAGGCATTTCTGAGACAAAATATCTTGGAGAGACAGTAAGGCACCATGCGCACTTGTTTTTACGTTTTTGGAAGTCCCATAGTGAACATTACACCCCCTCACATACACTTGCATTGAGGGGGTGTAACTGTGACATGACAAGCAGGCCCCAGCCGTGACATCACAAGCCTCCGGCGCTGCACCCGACACTCTAAATGAACACCGGGTGCAGCAGGGAGAACGGGAGGGTTCCCAGTGGCGGGACCCCCACGATCAGACAGCTTATCCCCTATTCTTTGAATAGGGGATAAGATGTCTAGGGGCAGAATACCCCTTTAAAAAAATGTAATGGTTGAACTGTTTTCTAATTTATACAGAAACATATTAACATAGCTAAATCGCACATTGATGCCTTCTCTATCCTGCACAATGACCTCTGCACAGGTCACAGAGCATGACCAGAACATTCTCCCATTTGTATGTATAGGATCTGGGCTAATCTACTGTTGCCTATGTTCATGGGGTTTGCTGTAACTCTAAGTGCTGCCACAATAATAGTGTTCACAAAAATGAAATAAAAAAAATGCCATCAATAAATAGAAACTGATTTAGAAAAATTTACATGTTTCATTATCTTGCTTTCATCAGTAAAATGAAAAAAAAAAATTCAAAAATCTTGGTGACCAAATTTAATTTCAATATTTATTTATACATTTTGTTTAGAATTTTAATATATTTTGTCATTTGGGGACAGCTGATGGCTGATAATTGTGGGAACAGACAAAGCCAGTGGTGAAGATAAGAAAGTTTTGTTTTCTAATTGTAAAACTGCCAATTCTGATAAACAACACGAGACTAAGCCGTCCTTAGTGTATTCTGTATGCTCTGTTACTTCGGGTTGCCTAGCAACCGTATGACTTCCTGTCTGGTTGACAATTGGACAGGACATGGTCTTTCTCAGCGGGAGTATAGAAATAAAAACATGAAATCATGCAGCTTCATGATATAAAACCACAAGGGAGAAAAAGGTTTAGAAACCTAAGAAGTTATTTATGATTTGTTTACTGAGAGGGAAGAATGGGGAGACATGTAACTAGATAGATAGGCTATAAAGGGGTACTTTGCTGCTAGACATGTTTTCCCTTCTCCAAAGAAGAGGGGATAAGAGGTCTGATTGCAGGGGGTCCCACTGCTGGAGCCCCCCACGATCTCTGCAGCACCCGTAATTCTAAACAAACACTGGATTCCTGCGGCAGTGGCCGTGACATCACAACCACGCCCCCTCGTGACGTCATGTCACACCCCCTCCATTCATGTCTAAGGGATGGGGGCCACCACGCCCCCCCTCCCAAAGTCATGAATGGAGAGGGTGTAGCTAGACATCATGAAGGGGTGTGGTCATGACGTCATAATCACATACTCCAGCTCCAAGCGTTCTGAACAAAATGTTCAAAAAGCTAGAGAACCGGAGTACCTCTTTAATGGTCTTGTTTTGTTAGGACAACCAGGTCTAAACTGAATAATAATGTGACAGTAAACATATTTCTAATGTACATGTATATTTAAAATGTACAGCTTGAGAGATAAATGTATAACCTCCCATGCGCCTGCTTTGCTCTGATACTCTTGCCTTTGGTTGTGTCCGCCTTGTGGCACCTGATCACACATGCTCAGTTCAGCTGCAATCTGCTGGAGTGTCTTGGACATATTGGCAATCTCCACTGTGCATTCAAGCAACAGGATTTTGGGAAAGTGTTTGCAATGTTTCCTAAAATGCAGCAAAGCTACAGTTCAAAAAGGTAAAAAAATAAGTGATCAGGTAGATGGAGCAGAACAGCGCTATAATGTATTCTACCAGACATCTGATTTTACCAACTTTGCTTGGCGGTAAAACTCCTCTAACAAGGGCTCTGCTTAAAGGGGTATTTCAGGCCAAAACTATTTTTATATATCAACTGGCTCCGGAAAGTTAAACAGATTTGTAAATTACTTCTATTGAAAAATCTTTACCCTTCCAATAGTTATTAGCTTCTGAAGTTGAGTTGTTGTTTTCTGTCTAACTGCTCTCTGATGACTCACGTCCCGGGAGCTGTGCAGTTCCTATGGGGATATTCTCCCATCATGCACAGCTCCCGGGACGTGACATCATCATTGAGCAGTTAGACAGAAAACTTCAGAAGCTAATAACTATTGGAAGGATTAAGATTTTTTACTAGAAGTAATTTATAAATCTGCTTAACTTTCCGGAGCCAGTAAAAAAAGGTTTTGCCTGGAATACCCCTTTAAAACATATTCTTTGCTCAATCTGTGTTAAGACATTTTTAAGTATAAGAAAGAAGGTCCTTGTCAATCTACAACACAAAGCCAGAAAAAAGAATTAAATCAAATCAAAAACTGCAAGAGTGTCACTTTCCACAAAAAAACATCATGTATAACAAGGATACAGTAGTCTTCATTAGAGTAGCTTAACCCCTTAAGGACCGGGGTTTTTTCCGTTTTTGCATTTTCGGTTTTTGCTCCTTGCCTTTAAAAAATCATAACTCTTTCAATTTTGCACCTAAAAATCCATATGATGGCTTATTTTTTGCGCCACCAATTCTTCTTTGTAATGACATCAGTCATTTTGCCCAAACATCTACGGTGAAATGGAAAAAAATAATCATTGTGCGACAAAATTGAAAAAAAAAAACGCTGTTTTGTAACTTTTGGGGGCTTCCGTTTCTACTTAGTACATTTTTCAGTGAAAATGACACCTTATATTTATTCTGTAGGTCCATACGATTAAAATGATACCCTACTTATATAGGTTTGATTTTGTCGGACTTCTGGAAAAAACCATAACTACATGCAGGAAAATTAATACATTTAAAATTGTCATTTCTAACCCCTATAACTTTTTTATTTCTCCGCGTATGGGGCAGTATCAGGGCTCAAATGCACTATTTTGGACTTTGCAATTTTTTTGCGCGCACGCCATTGACCGAGCGGTTTAATTAATGATATATTTTTATAATACAGACATTTCTGTCACGATTCGGCTGGCAGGAGGTGGATCCTCTGTGCCAGAGAGGGATTGGCGTGGACCGTGCTAGTGGACCGGTTCTAAGTTACTACTGGTATTCACCAGAGCCCGCCGCAAAGCGGGATGGTCTTGCAGCGGCGGTAGTAACCAGGTCGTATCCACTAGCAACGGCTCAACCTCTCTGACTGCTGAAGATAGGCGCGGTACAAGGGAGTAGACAAGAGCAAGGTCGGACGTAGCAGAAGGTCGGGGCAGGCAGCAAGGATCGTAGTCAGGGGCAACGGCAGGAGGTCTGGAACACAGGCTAGGAACACACTAGGAAACGCTTTCACTGGCACAATGGCAACAAGATCCGGCGAGGGAGTGCAGGGGAAGTGAGGTATACATAGGGAGTGCACAGGTGAACACACTAATTAGAACAACTGCGCCAATCAGTGGCGCAGTGGCCCTTTAAATCGCAGAGACCCGGCGCGCGCGCGCCCTAGGGAGCGGGGCCGCGCGCGCCGGGACAGGACCGACGGAGAGCGAGTCAGGTACGGGAGCCGGGGTGCGCATCGTGAGCGGGCGCCACCCGCATCGCGAATCGCATCGCGGCTGGGGGCGGTATCGCAGCGCACCCGGTCAGTAGAACTGACCGGGGCGCTGCAGTAGCGAGGATGTTGCGAGCGCTCCGGGGAGGAGCGGGGACCCGGAGCGCTCGGCGTAACAATTTCCACATGCGGTGATACCATATATGTTTATTTTTATTTTTATTTACACTGTGTTTTTTTTTTTTGGAAAAGGTGGGTGATTCAAACTTTTAATAGCGAAGGGGTTAAATGATCTTCACTTTTTTTTTCCACTTTTTTTTGCAGTGTTATAGCTCCCATAGGGACCTATAACACTGCACACACTGATCATTGTTATCCCATAGGGACCTATAACACTGCACACACTGATCTTTATCATTGATCACTGGTTTCTCATAGGAAACCAGTGATCGATGATTCTGCCGCTTGACTGCTCATGCCTGGATCTCAGGCACTGAGCAGTCATTCGGCGATCAGACAGCGAGGAGGCAGGTAGGGACCCTCCCGCTGTCCTGTAAGCTGTTCGGGATGCCGCGATTTCGCCGCGGCTATCCCGAACAGCCCACTGAGCTAGCCGGCAACTTTCGCTTTTGCTTTTAGCCGTGCGGCTCAGCTCTGAGCGCGCAGCTAAAGGGTTAATAGCGCGCGGCGCCGCGATCGGCGCTGCGCGCTATTAGAGGCGGGTCCCGGCTTCACTATGACGCCGGGCCCGCCGTGATATGACGCGGGGTTACTGTGTAACCCCGCGTTATATCAGGAGAGCAGGACCAAGGACGTACCGGTACATCCTTGGTCCTTAAGGGGTGAAAGGGGTTCTCTGGTGGAAACTTTTTTTTTTTTTTTATAAATCAACTGGTGCCAGAAAGTTAAGCAGATTTGTAAATGACTTCTATTAAAAAACATAATCCTTCCAGTACTTATTAGCAGCTGAATACTACAGAGGAAATTCTTTTCTTTTTGCAACACAGTGCTCTCTGCTGAATCATGACCACAGTGCTCTTTGCTGACATATCTGTCCATTTTAGGGAACTGTCCAGATCAGCATATGTTTGCTATGGAGATTTTCTCCTACTTTGGACAGTTCTTAAAATGGACAGAGATGTCAGCAAAGAGCACTGTGTTGCAAAAAGAAAAGAATTTCATCTGTAGTATTCAGCAGAAGGATTAAGATTTTTTAATAGAAGTAATTTACAAATCTGTTTAACTTTCTGGCATCAATTGATTTTAAAAAAAGTTTTCCACCGGAGTACTCCTTTAAGCTGTCCCCCTTTGTTGCATAGAAACCTCAACATTCAATTTCCGCGACTAACTGTATTTTCCCAACATGTTTCCTCCTAACAATCTGGGGCTAATCAGAGGATGAGACACAGGACAAGTTATAAGCAGTTCTTACAACGATAGCATGGAATAAGATACAAATGTGCATTAACCATATAAAAGTCAGAAATACTAAAGGCTCAAGATTGGCCTTCTCACTCAGGCCCCAAGGACAGCGCTGGGGACCACTGAGGGTACTTCCTTACTAAACATTTCAAACCGCATTGACAGAGATTTGCGGAATGTGACACTTTTGCAGTTTTTGATTTGATTCCATTTTTAGCTTAGGTTTAGGGATTTTTAAGAACCTCTTCCCTCTTCCCTTTAAATCTTTTTTTTTTTTTATAAGTAGATTAAAAAAAAATGGATGAAGAGCCCTTTTTTTCCCCAGTGATAGTTGTTCAATAAGCTGCACCAGGGGTATATCTAATCAAAACTTTAGGGGAATTGTTTTAAACCATTTTTTTTACTAAATGACAACCATGTGGATAATGGACCACAGATGTATCATTGTAAGCTCCTTGGCCCAAATGCAAAATTTGTAATAAGGGCCCCACCTGGAAAGTGGAATTCATAGTAATAGTATCTTCTGATGTGGCAGAGAAATATTTAGGCCCCTTCAGGTACCAGGGTCTGTGAGCAAATGTAGTCCCCTGTAGCTACACTTCTCTTGGACAATTATCCAAATTTATTGTGAGGGGCATCTGCACATTGTCACAGACAAAAATTCAAGTTCTTGCAAGAAGACCTAAATCATGAATTTGTGCTGGAAAGCCGGATGACAATATAACAAAGCCATTTTTAAAATTGAAACAAAAATAATTTTTTATTGAAAATATAGTTTTTAAACACATATTTTAGCTTAGGAACTGTTCAACTTCTGAAAACTGTCTACAAAACAATCAAAACTGACTAGAAAATGAAATGCATGTGCTTAAGAGCTACATCCAGTGACTCTCTGATCCAGTTCATGTATGGGAAGGTAAATGCAGTAGTACACTTAGTATTCAGTCTATCGACATCACAAAATAGTCATTCAGGTCTAGAGAGAATTGTGCTTTGTTGTTACAGCCATTAAAGAACAGTTTTGGTTGCCACCTGCAGGTAAAGTGTGTTCACATCTCATTCTTTCTTGTATTTCTCCTTTATAATTCAAATATCAGAAAAATTGTGATGCTGATTTTTTTTTCTTTTTGACATTTTTTACATTAACCCTTAAGAACCCAGACCATTTTCACCTTAAGGACCCGGCCATTTTTTGCAAATCTGATCACTGTCACTTTAAGCATTAATAACTCTGGGTTGCTTTTACTTTTCATTCTGATTCCGAGAACATTTTTTTCATGACATAATCTACTTTGTGTTACATGTTTGCCGATACTTGCATCATTTCCTGGTGAAAATTTCTAAAATTTGATGAAAAATTTGAAAATTTTGCATTTTCTTTACTTTGAAACTCTCTGCTTATAAGGAAAAAGGACATCCCAAATAAATGATATATTGATTCACATATACAATATCTCTACTTTATGTTTTCATCATAAAGTTAACATGCTTTTACTTTTGGAAGACATCAGAGGGCTTCAAAGTTCAGCAGCAATTTTCCACAAAATTTTCAACATCAGAATTTTTGAGGGACCAGTTCAGTTTTGAAGTGGATTTGAGGAGCCTTCATATAAGAAATACCCTACCAATCACACCATTATAAAAAATGCACCCTAAATGTATACAAAATTACATTCAGAAAGTTTGTTAACCCTTTAGGTGTTTCACAGGAATAGTGGCAAAGTGAAGGAGAAAATTCAAAATCTTCATTTTTTACCCTAGCATGTTCTTGTAGACCCAGTTTTTAAATTTTTACAACGGGTAATAGGAGAAAAGCCCCCCAAAATTTGTAACCCAACTTCTCTCGAGTAAGGAAATACCTCATATGTGTATGTCAAGTGTTCTGCGGGCGCAGTAGAGGGCTCAGAAGGGAAGGAGTAACAATGCGATTTTGGAGAGTGAATTTTGCTGAAATGGTTTTTGGGGGGCATGTCACATTTAGGAAGCCCCTATGGTGCTAGAAAAGAAGAAACACCCCCACATGGCATACCATTTTGGAAACTACACCCTTCAAGGCACGTAACAAGGGGTACAGTGAGCCTTAACACCCCATAGGTGTTTGATGACTTTTTGTTAAAGTCAGATGTGTAAACGAAAAAAAAATATTTTTCACTAAAGTGCAGTTTTTCCCCAAATTTACAATTTTTACAAAGGGTAATGGGAGAAAATGCCCCCCAAAATTTGTAACCCCATCTCTTCTGAGTATGGAAATACCCATGTTAGGGCATAAAATGCTCTGCGGGCGAACTACAATGCTCAGAAGAGAAGGAGTCACATTTGGCTTTTAGAAAGCAAATTATGCTGAAAGGGTTTTTTGGGGGCATGTCGCATTTAGGAAGCCCCTATGGTATCAAAACAGCAAAAAAATGTGTAACCCAATTTCTCTCGAGTAAGGAAATACCTCATATGTGTATTTCAAGTGTTCAGTGGGCGCAGTAGAAGGCTCAGAAGGGAAGGAGCAACAATGGGATTTTGGAGAGTGAATTTTGCTGAAATGGTTTTTGGGGGGCATATCGCATTTAGGAAGCCCCTATGGTGCTAGAAAAGAAGAAAACTCCCCACATTGCATACTATTTTGGAAACTAAACCCCTCAAGGAATGTAACAAGGGGTACAGTGAGCCTTAACACCTCACAGGTGTTTGATGACTTTTTGTTAAATTTGGATGTGTAAATGAAAAAAAAAATGTTTTCACTAAATGCTGGTTTTTCCTCAAATTTAACATTTTTACAAAGGGTAATGGGAGAAAATGACCCCCAAAATGTGTAACCCCATTTCTTCTGAGTATGGAAATATTCCATCTGTGGACGTCAAGTGCTCTGCTGGAACTACAATGTTCAGATGAGGAAGAGCGCCATTGAGCTTTTGGAGAGAGAATTTGTTTGGAATGGAAGTCAGGGGCCATGTGCATTTACAAAGCCCCAGTGGTGTCAGAACAGTGGACCCCCCACATGTGACATTAATAAGGGGTGCAGTGAGTATTTACACCCCAATGTAAAAATAAAATTTTTAATTTTCACGGACCACTGTTCCAAAAATCTGTCAGACACCTGTGGAGCGTAAATGCTCACTGTACCCCTTATTACATTACATGAGGGGTGTATTTTCTAAAATGGGGTCACATGTGGGGGGAGTCCATTGTTCTGGCACTATGGGGGCTTTGTAAACACACGTGGCCTTCAATTCCAGACAAATTTTCTCTTCATATGCCCAATGGCGCTCCTTCTCTTCTGAGCATTGTAGTGCGCCCGCAGAGCACTTTACATCCACATATGGCATATGTTCTTTCTCAGAAGAAATAGGGTTACAAAGTTTGGGGGGCTTTTTTCCTATTTTCCCTTGTGAAAATGAAAAATTCAGGATAACACCAGCATTTTAGTGAATTTTTTTTTGCCATCCAACTTTAATGAAAATTCTTCAAACACCTGTGAGGTTTTAAGGCTCACTATACATTGTTACATTCCGTGAGGGGTGTAGTTTCCAAAATGGGGTCACATGTGGGTATTAATTTTTTTGCGTTTATGTCAGAACCACTGTACCCACCAAACCCACCAAACTAATTGGAGAGCAGGGACTAGGTAAAAGTTGTGACAAAAAACCCAAAGATTCCTTTGGTTAAACTCCAAAATCCTGTATGCATATATGAGAAACTTCTAGAAGGTCAACCATTACTACAAACACCACCAATCTGGGCTTCATGACCAAGTGGACACAATGAGGCTTCTTTGGGAAAAAGCACCTAAAAGACTCTCAGACTGTGAAATGTGATGAGACCGGGTTGATGAAACCAAGACTGAACATTTTGGCCTTACTTCTAAGCATTGTGTCTGGTTATCACCAGTCTAATACTATCCATACAGTGAAGCTTAGTAGTGGCATCATCATGCTGTGAGATTTTTTTAAGCAGCTGGCACAGGAAGGGAGGTTGGACTGAGGAAATGTTAATGGAGAAAAATACAGAGATATTCTTGAAAGCCTAATACAAAGTAATATGGACCTCCAACTGGGTTGAAGGTTTACCTTCAATGAAACTAATAAGTCTAAGTACACAGCAGCAGCTTAGATACAACTCTGTGAATGTCCTTGAGTGGCCCAGCCAGAGCCCTGACCTGAATCCAATGTAACATCTCTGGAGAGACATGAAAATGGCTTCCACCGACAGTCCCCATCCAACTTGATAGAGCTTTAGGGGATCAAGGGCCTGACGAAGCGCGGAACGCCTACGATGTACCATATCGGTATGAAATAAAGTTGGGATGCAGTCCATCGCAAGCCCTTCTCCGAAAAGAGAGTGGTCCCTCCGGGCCAGAAGGCAGCTGCAAGATTCCGGGATCAATGTCCCTTTTTGCCGAAGCTACTAAGGGACCACAAGTCCTCCAGGCTTCAACCGAGGCATTAACCAAGGTGTCAGACAAGGAGTCGTATACTGATGGGCTGGCATCTCAGCCGAAGCCAAGACACCCGGGGTTGCAGGGAGATGTGGAACCAAAAGTCAACACACTCCTCCCCTAGACCGCCAGGAGGGACACTCAGAAGGGCTACCGCATCCTGACCATCCTAGTGAACATAGATACAACAAATGTGGAATAGTAAAAAAAACATACAAATAAATAAATGGATAATGAAGTGAGTTACTGTCAGGTCATCCTATGATCCTATGATTTTTTACAGCATTTCATTATTTTGCATTTGGCATCAAAACACAGGTACATAAAATCTGTATACATAAAATGTGATCTTTTTTTTTTAAAGAATACCAGTACAATTTTATAATAATAATTTATCAAAAGTTTACATAGCCTTTGTGTTAAGCAAGCAGGTGTTCTCACTATCCTCCACAAAGCAAGAAATATGACATTATGGTTACTCCACATGGTGTACCGAAAACTCTGCTATTGTTTTGTAGTGTCCTAAATCTAACATTGTTGTTAAACTTGAGAATTTGTTTAGTTAAACAGAGTGAAATGTGATCTTTGTTTAATTGGAGGGTTCACTTGTCTTTCGTATTTTCAGTCAAAATAGGAGTCGCGATGGGATTATAATTAACCACAATGAAAGTCTGACAGCATTCATTAGGCAGACATCTGATGGAAATCTCCCTTCAAATGATGCGTGAGTCATTTTTTTACACTGATTTATACAAAGCCGCGACAAGGCATGTTATACCGCTATTTGCATAGGTGGAAGGTAATTTTGTGGGCCGAATGAAAGCAGAAATTAACATCAAAGTAATTTATGGAAGCTGGTGTGGACATGTGCCACATTGTGCCTGGTACTGAATAATGTTTTTTCTTTATTATAATAGCCCACATTTAAACAGACTATTTCATACTGAAATGTAAAAAAGCTTGACAGCACGTTTATATAAAACGGATGGTAGAGGTGAAGTATTCATGCAAAAAAAGAAATTATTATACTGTCAAAACATGTATTTGCCCAGTATTTGTATACAACATTACATCACTTTTAACAGGATTAACCCCTTAACGATTTTGGACGTAAATGTACTTCCTGGTGCAATTTTACTTAACGCACCAGGACGTACATTTACATCCTATGCAAGATGCGAGCACCAGATCGTGGGTCATAGCTCCTATCAACAACCAGGGACCCACGGGTACTGGCGAAGCAAACATCAGCGATCGTGCTGATGTCCGCCATTAACCCCTCAGAAGCCGTGATCAATACTGATCACAGAGTGTGCGGCAGTGCGGCACTTTGAACGGGTGATCGGATTGCCTGTGGCGCTACAGTGGGGATCCGATCACCCAAGATGGGGGGAGGAGGTCTTCTCACCTGCATCCCACCATCATCCTGGTGTCTTCTGCTCTGGTCTGCAATAGAGCAGTAGATTGCTGATAATGCTGTTCAGTGCTATGCCTATGCATAGCACTGAACAGTATTAGCAATCAAGTGATTGCTATAAATAGTGCCCTATGGGGACTATATAAGTGTAATAAAAGAAGAAAAAGCCCCTACTCAAATAAAAATGTAAATTCCCCATTTTCCCTTTTTACAAAAAAAAGTGTAAAAAAAATAAATGATTATATCTGGTATCGCCGCACGCATAGATGTCTGAACTATTAAAATATAATGTTATATAATATAATTCTCATTATATTACCCTTAAATGTCCAGATAATTCTACCATAAAAGCAACCATACATTGCTCAAAGAACAATAACGAGCATCTACAAAATATGAACATGATTGAAAAAAAAAATTGTGCCATTGAAAGTCCGAATAGCTGTGTTGATACGTTGAGAAACAATTGCAATTATGTTCTAAACTGTCATGATGGACTGGTAGATCAAGAGTTTAGGCTTTGCCCCCCCCCCCCCCCCTCACCCCCCCCCCCCCCCCTTTTGTAATTCAGCCCTGAATGTAAGAAAGGTTGGTGGTTATATTTTCTATAAGCAATTTATAGTATCCGCTATTCACCCAGTAGATTCAAAGTTGTCAACATTGTTTATGAATGGAATTATCCTATTAAAGATGAATCCCTTTGGTCTTTTTCTGCCTGAGGTTGAATAATCTAAAGGAAGGTAAACAGTGAATACACACTATCATGTTTTATTCTCTTTGTAAAGCAGTGTGCAGTTTTTCTTGCAAAGTTGAACAATTTTGAAGCCGGCAACTACCCTTTGGGCTAACGCATCCCATTAAGTCATCTGCAGCGATTACATTACAGTCATTAGCGGAAGGAGCTTGGTGAGTGCTACATGTTTAACCAAATCAATCCAAAATCAAACACCAATGCAACATTCATGATAGTGCTGAAATATTCAACGCTACATCGCAATTTCCCAGGAAAGCATCCATTGACAAAGATGTAACATGGAAATCTGAACGGTCCTCCGGTTGCTTATTATTGGCTGGTATTTGTACGGCTGCTGGGGAAATATAAAGTAAGTGGGCACGTTAAGTGGAATGAAAATGTTTCTCTCTTCTGTCGGAATCGGAAAGTTTATAAAGACTATGATAGCTGTCACATCGGTTCGGACACAATTCCCCATTGCAATTATCAGCCCCTTTCATTTAATTAGAATAAGACAGGAGACTATTCAGCATCAATATCCTCATTTGTCAGTCCTACCCATGAAGCTTCATCTTCAGCGCACTCTTTAAATGCTTGACTGGGTATGTAGGAATGTTAATGTATATCTGTCTTTAAATAACTGCATGCATAGTCACAAAGGATACACACATGTAATGTATTTTTTATGAAAGCCCCCTGGGGTAATGACAAATGTATGGGAAGGGATTCAAAAAGCAACAAATTTGAGTTTGATGTAAGGGAAGGACGTTGCCTATTCTTATTTATGCTTCACTAACAACAGGATAAATAAAACACAAATATAGCTGCAAGCAGCAATACCGGTGGCCAAGCTGAAGTGTCGGGGTATAGCACATGATTGCTGTGACCCCTGGGGGTAGAGAAGCTGATCGTGGATGTGTGGTAATTTTCACACAGTTCTGACCAGTAATTTTTGAGAAAACTATGTTTGCAGAATGTTGCGCAATCCAATATGGCCGACAAGTATGGTAGCAATAGTGGTACAGAAAGTGATCACGAACATATGTGCTCATTTTCGCCCTGCTCTGACCATTCATTTTAAAGAAAATTGTGTTTGCAGAATATTGTGCAATCCAATATGGCGCCAAGTATGGTAAGCAATTGTGTACAGAAAGTGATGACTAACGTGTGTGCTAATTTTCACACTACTCTGACTAGTAATTTTAGCAAAAACTATGTTTGCAGAATACTGCACAATCCAATATGGCAGCCAAATATGGTGATCAATAGTGGTATAGAAAGTGATCATGGACATGTGTGCTAATTGTCACATTGTTCAGACCAGGAATTTCAGAGAAAACCATGTACAGTGGTCCCTCAACATACGATGGTAATCCGTTCCAAATGGACCATCGTTTGTTGAAACCATCGTATGCTGAGGGATCCGTGCAATGTAAAGTATAGGACAGTGGTCTAAAACCTGCGGACCTCCAGATTTTGCAAAACTACAACACCCAGCATGCCCGGACAGCCAACGGCTGTCCGGGCATGCTGGGAGTTGTAGTTTTGCAACATCTGGAGGTCCGCAGGTTTTAGACCACTGGTATTGGAGGTTATACTCACGTGTCCCCGCCGCTCCGGACCGTCACCGCTCGTCACCGCTGCCCTGGATGTCGCCTTCCATCGCTGTTGCTGCGTCCCCAGGGTGTCCCCGACGCTCCGGCAAGGCCTCTGCTTCCCCGGCATCCTCGCTCTCCGTCGCCGCCATCAAGACGCTACGCACGCCGCTCCTGTTGGATGACGGGACGGCATGCACAGCGACGTGATGACGACGATGGAGAGCGCCGACAATGCAGGGGATCCCGAAGAGAACGCGCCGGAGCCCCAAGGACAAGTAAGTGATCGTCAGCTGACCACACGGGCCACCGTAAACGGCTATCCGGCGGCAGCTGAAGCAGTCTGCGCTGCCGAATAGCCGTTTATGCGATGGCCCCGACATACAAAAGCATCATATGTTGATGCTGCCTTCAACATGTGATGGCCTCTGAGAGTGATTATATGCTGAAATGATTGTATGTCGGGGCCATCGTAGGTCGGGGGGTCACTGTATACTGTTTTGACACATTTTGGGTGACAATTTCAGTGCCATCACCCAATTTCCAAAAACCTAGGGTTTCTAATGCAGACATCATGAAGAGGATGTATTTCAGTCCTCACTGTACTTTTTGTGTTCCATGTATGACTGTCTGAGCAGTGCTGGTAGATGCCATTTAACTCATTGTACAGAAAGTTACATTTCTCTCTGCAAAGCCTGCATGTTTGTCACTTTTAATTTCAGGTTTTTATTCTGTTGAGGAAGGAAAATTGTAGCAAGGGTCCAGCTCCTGGGTGTGCAAAAATCTAATAAAACTTAACCTTTAATCGTGCACATTAAACATGGAAAAAATCGCCACTCGGTGGCAAGTGACATGTCACTGAAAAGAAGGGTGAAATGCCGACGTGTTTCGAGCTATTGCTCTTAGTCATGGCCATGACTAAGAGCAATAGCTTGAAACGCGTCTGCGTTTCACCCTTCTTTTAAGTGACATGTCACTTGCCACCGAGTGGTGATTTTTTCCATGTTTAATGGGCACGATTAAAGGTTAAGTTTTATTGGATTTTTGCACACCCAGGAGCTGGACCCTTGCTACAATTCTTCTTCCTCATGTTACGGGGAGTGGCGGCTCCCTGCACCCGTGCTGCGGAACCATTGACAGATGCTTAATTCATATGGACTTTGGTGAGCTGATCTACACTTTCTAGCTTGTTTCTCTTTATATTCTGTTCATGAAACAAGAAGCTTAGGATGAACAATGCTGCAGACTCACAATGTTATATAGGATACAATGTTACAGTGAGTCTGGGGCTTTCTTTCAAATGCCTTAATGTGTGTCAGTTTTTACTGCGTTTCTTGAATTCCATTCATAAAATATTAGTCTCAGAAAGAGCAGTGCCTGCCGTATAACAATGACACAAATGATGTATAACACTAACACATGCAGACATATTTTTGTGTATTTTAAATCTAGTTAGGTAATAGTTAAAGGGGTACTCCGACGCTTAGACATCTTATCCCCTATCCAAAGGATAGGGATAAGATGCCTGATCGCGGGGGTCCCGCCGCTGGGGACCCCCGGGATCTCGGCTGCAGCACCCACCTCAACAGCTTCCGGCAACGCTGGAGGCTTCGGATCCGAGCGAAAGAGCGTGACGTCACGACTCCGCCCATGTGTGATGTCACGCCCCACCCCTCAATGCAGGTCTATGGGAGGGCGACACGCCCTCTCCCATAGGCTTGCATTGAGGCGGCGGAGCATGATGTCCCACGGGGGCGGAGCCGTGACATCACAACGCTCCGGCCCCGTGATCGACAGTAATCAGACCCGGGTGCAAGCAAGATCACGGGGGTCCCCAGCGGCGGGACCCCTGCAATCAGGCATCTTATCCCTATCCTTTGGAGATGTCTAAGCACCGGAGTACCCGTTTAACATGCACATAATGCAAACAAAACCGTGTTTATATCTTTATACATGATATAATGTTATTTAAGTTTAGAAATATAAATGTATCTCTTAGTCAGCAGATCTTGTTAGTGTAAAACAACAGGGGTCCCAGTAAGATAAGAATCACTTCCAGACCAAAAGACATTAATTATGTCACTTGTCTGGACAGGGTGAGGGGTAAGAGCTAATTTACGGTTTAATGATAAAGAGAGTTGGAGTAAAAACCTACACAAAGTGCTTTATAGCTTATAACATAAAACATTCCTTATTATTAAGGGCCCCTTGTTGTAAGACATAGGTAGACAGAGAGGTATCCAAAAATATTGATACATATGAAATAGATTGATAGATCCTATATTGTGTGATCTGTTAAGCTATCCCAAGGTTCTATGACACACTACAAAATATAAGGAATTCTGCCCATATATAGGAGCAGCCGGTCTCTGGGAAACAATATGAATTATGAGACAATAAAATTCTCCCTCTTCTAATTGCTTATGTGTTAACTCTGAAACAATTTACTATTCAAATGTAGTATTTACATATGACGATATACTTTATATACTGGTTTGTTTGTTTTTCTGTCAATTTCTTTAATTTTGAAACAAAAGGGGGAGTAAATTATATTTAAATTGTGTGAGGGGCTGTTTCCAAGCAGCAAAGCCGGGTTATGGCACATGATTGCTTAACCCCCTATGGTGGATAATGGACATCTGTGCTAAATTTCACATTTTTCCAACCAGCATTGTCAAAGAAAACTATGTTTGCAGAATATTGTGCAATCCAATATGGCTGCCAAATCTTGTGATAACGCACGGTACAGAAAGTGATCACGAGCATGTGTGCTAATTTTCACACACTTCAGACCAGTCATTTTAAAGAAAACTATGTCTGCTAAATATTGTGTAATTCAATACAGTGGTCTTGGGTCTAAAGAAATAATGTTTCTCCTTGAGGAGGGCATCATAAAGTTTTGTGGACACCTATAAGGTATCCCTGCTCCACTGGGGATTCTGATAATAAGCATATGCAAAGCAATTCTCTGGCACCACCATTCAGAGGTAGCTTTTCTTACAAATAAGTGTTTAAAGGAGAAGTATCACGGAAGAAAACTTATCCTTTATCCAAAGGATAGAGGAAACATTTTAGATTGCAGAAGGACCGAGCACTGGGGCCCCCCACAATCTCCTGTTTGGAGCCTCAGCTCTTCTTCACTGCGGCGCGTCACAACACCCGTCCGAAGCGGGGGCCAACACGCACCCTCCATATAACTCTATGGGAGAGCCGTTTGGCAACTTTCGGCTCTCCCATAGAGCTATATAGAGGGGGCGCCGTGGCCTCTGCTTCGGACAGGGGTTGTGACGCGCTGCTGCAAAGCAGAGCCAGGTTTTCTTTGGATAGGGAAAACGTTTTTTTTTTTTCCATGATACTTCTTCTTAAACTGCTATATGCCTTAAAACATGACTGGGAATATAATAAAAGCTAAAAATGCCCCAGAAGGGAATTTACCCATTGTAGAAAATTTCCAGATATGTTCTAAGGAATCTTACAGGGGTACTCCGTTGCTCAGCGTTTGGAACAAACTGTTCCGAATGCTGGAGCTGGCGGAGATCGCGACATCATAGCCCTCTCAATACGTAATACCCCACCCCCTCAATGCAAGTTTATGGGAGGGGGCGTGGCAAATGTCACGCCCCCTCCCATAGACTTGCATTGAGGGGGCGGGGTGAGACATCATGAGTGGGTGGGGCTATGATGTCACGAGCTCCCGGAGCTGGCTCCAGAATTCAAAACAGTTTGTTCCAAATGCTGATCAGCGGAGTACCCCTTTAAAGGAGTTGAACACTGACCTGTACAGAAAGCTTCCTCAAAAAAATGGCATCAAGAGCTGTCTTGCATATCCTTCTTTACTCTAGTCTTAAAAGTAATTTATCACATTCAAAAAACAGTTTAATGTTCAGGCATTGTGTTAGAGCGTGAGGACACGAGTAGACCAATATACAATTTTGTGGGAAAGTTCCAGAATCACTTGTCTTCTTTACATTTTTATCTCATCTTATTCTGTCCTTAGGAATCCAGTGAGCAGCCATATTCACAACCTTCCCTATACACAAACAGGGCCGGCCTTAGGTGTTCAGGCGCCCTGTGCGAGCTAACCTTGAGGGAGGGTAGTGGGAATGTAATGAGAGGGAGCGACCTGCAAAGCAGAAAACTGTGTCCCTGTGCGGAGGGTCACATTCCACTAGAGGGCACAGTATTCTTCATTAAACCGGCATTTAGTGCTGCTTTCCCGAAGCAGGGCTAAATCCCGGGCGTCAGGCAATACAAATTATATATACTTGGTGCGAGCTGTGTCGGCCGCCCAGCGCCCCTGTTGCTATGGCGCCCTGTGCGGCCGCACAGCTCGCACACCCCTAAGGCCGGCCCTGTACACAAATACCGGTTAATCACTGAGTAGGACTACCCCCTGAATTCCTAAGGACAGAAAAAATTGAGTACATATTTAAAAACATGGGCAATGGGAGAAAAGACATAGACAATTTGTGGTGCATTCGTTATTTTACGCAGATGATACATGCAAGAAATCTATCAGTGCACACTAAGCCACTCTGCTTCCAAGTGTAAAAATCCAAAAAAGCAAGAGCGAACTGCAAAAAAAAAAAAAAAAAAAATGTCTAAAGCAATCATAAATAAGGCAGGGCTTTCCAACTTAAAACATCCACTCAAAACACACTAATATATACTATATCTAATAATATAATAAATCTGTCAGAAAACAGTAAGGCCAGGTTCACACTTTTGAAGCGCCAGACGACATACTTCCAATCATGGCCATCACCAACTAGGACTACACATTCCCATAGACGGCAATGTCTGCGGAGTGAAAATCTGCCAGACATCTGTTCTGGCAGAATTTTTCGATTATATTTTCCGGGTGAAAACTGTGCAGTAAGCACTGTGCAGCAGAGTCCCGTTGCCAGCAATGGCTATGACTCCAAACTCCACCAACAAAGAGGATCCAACGTGCGCTGCCTCACCACAGAGAGAGCATGCAGTACTGGACAAATAGGTTTATTCTCTTAAAAGTAATAAAACATGCACAACGCGTTTCAAAGCCGAACCGGCTTCTTTTTCAGGTACAACCTGATTTTCCAGCAATGGGTCACTGCTGCTCCGGAGTTTCCGGGTGGGATTTCCAAACAGAATTCTGCTCAGAAATTCTGTACTGTGAGCCCAGCCTTAAAGGGGTACTCCGCTGCTCAGTGTTTGGAACAAATTCTTCCGTATTCTGGAGCCGGTGCCGGGAGCTCGTTACCTCATAGCCCCGCCCCCTCATGCTGTCACTCCCGGCCCCCTCAATGCAAACCTATGGGAGGGGGCATGACAGCCATCACGCCCCCTCCCATAGACTTGCATTGAGCGGGCAGGGCATGATGTCATGAGGGGGCTGGGCTATGATGTCACGAGCTCCCGGTGCTGGCTCCAGCGTTCGGAACAGTTTGTTCCAAATGCTGAGCAGCAGAGTACCTGTACAGGTCAGTGTTCAACTCCTTTAAAGGTGTACTCCGCTGCTCAGCATTTGGAACAAACTGTTTTGAATGCTGGAGCCGGCTCCGGGAGCTCGTGGCATCATAGCCCCACCCACTCATGATGTCTCACCCCGCCCCCTCAATGCAAGTCTATGGGAGGGGGCGTGACATTTGTCACGCCCCCTCCCATAGACTTGCATTGAGGGGACGGGGTATTACATATTGAGAGGGCTATGATGTCACGATCTACCGGCGCCAGCTCCAGCATTCGGAACAGTTTGTTCCAAACGCTGAGCAGCGGAGTACCCCTTTAAAGTAAAAAAAAATTACACATGAGACTTTCACGTGAATTTTCAACTTTAGTTCACCAGAAAACTGTCGTACATGCTTGGTCAGTTCCCTCTCGTCTGTTGCCTAACTACTCCTACCATGTAAATGTAAGAAATGCTTCTGCACTATGAGAAGGTCACTTCCTTCATATACAGCAGTTTACACTGTGAGCCTCAAAATAGCTACTCATAATATTCAATGTTCGTTAGCGGTCATATCCTTTTAAATGACAGAATTTGGCAGCTTTCTCTATAAGGTGGCAGCTGATTGACCCATCACATGACCTTACATTCGCCTCTTTAAAAAAGTCACTGTGGTCAAAGCCATCACATCAGCTCTAGCCTTTCGCCTCATCCCGAGGCAGACACAGTCATTAGCAGGACACTAAAAAGGTCACAGACCTCATTCAATTGAATTCTCCCATGGAATTATTTTTATATTATATATGACATTTATTATAACTCAACACAAATGGTGACAGCTGCTCTTTTTATAGATGTTCTCGAGCAATGTGCTGTACTGGTAACAAATAAATACCGTACATACGCAAACACAAGGTAACACATCTGGAGAGCAGTGAAATCATTTGCAGGGCAATATACGCTATAAAGACATGGTGTGTAAGGGTTAATTTATCATTGCAGGTTGAATACGACATTGGTGGGCACAGAAATACCAAGCAATATTAAATGATCCAAGTCAGTGAGCAATGAAAAAGAGGCAACAAGTCTGACCCTGGTGCTTTCACCAAATCTATTCCTCCTCTGTGTATAAGATGGGCCCATTTATTGTGTTTAAAAAATAGCAAGGACAATTTTAATTTGTGTGTTCCATTATCAGAATCTAAAGAGTCCAAGGCGCCAGAGAAGAGAAAATGCCAACTTTATTCTGATCTAAATTAAAATCAGGCAATACAAAGCAATGAATTGGCCAAAACATGGCATAACATGTACATTTGGCTTGACAAAGAGTATTTTTGCCTGAAATGTTGGTTTGTGTTTCCTGATTTTAATATGGATCGGAGATAAAGGAGGGATTTTCTCTACTCTGGTGCCTTGGTCGACTCGGATTTATAATAATAATAATTTTAATAATAATTTGTATTTGGATACAGTGGTCCCTCAACATATGATGGTGATCCGTTCCAAGCGGACCATCATTTGTTGAAACCATCGCATGTTGAGGGATCTGTGCAATGTAAAGTATAGGACAGAGGTCTACAACCTGCGGACCTCCAGATGTTGCAAAACTACAACACCCAGCATGCACGGACAGCCGTTGGCTGTCCGGGCATGCTGGGTGTTGTAGTTTTGCAACATCTGGAGGTCCGCAGGTTGTAGACCACTGTTAGAGGAAGTTGTACTCACCTGTCCCCGTGTCACCATCACTGCTCGTCATCGCTGCCCGGGATTTCGCAGTCCATCGCTGTTGCCGCGTCCCCGAGGTGTCCCCGACGCTCCGGCAAGACCTCTGCTTCCCCGGCATCCGCGCTCTCCGTCACCGCCATCACATCGCTACGCACGCTGCTCCTATTGGATGACGGGACGGCGTGCTCAGCGACGTGACGTTGATGGAGAGCACTGACAATGGAGGGGATCCCGAAGAGGACGCGCCGGAGCCCCGAGGACAGGTAAGAGATCGTCAGCGGACCACACGGGGCACCGTAAACGGCTATCCGGTGGCAGATTAGGCAGTCTGCGCTGCCGGATATCCGTTTATGCGATGGCCCCGACATACAAAAGCATTGTATGTTGATCCTGCCTTCAACATGTCGGGGCCATTGTAGGTCGGGGGGGTCACTGTAATAATAGGTTGTTGTTGTTATTCTTATTATTACTTAATATATAGTACCAACAGATTCTGTAGCATTTTACAATTTTGGGGTACAAATAAAGGCAAGTTTTTGACATTACAATATTACATACAAAGTATTTAAGCAGGAGGAGCGAGGGCCCTGCTCACGAGAGCTTACAGACTATGAAGAATGGGGTTGAGTAATTTTTCATAAATAGGGAAGATCACCTCAATGAGGGTGAATCAGTCACCAACTATCTCTGAATATCTAAAGTACATAGAACGTAGGGCAAGAATGCCGAACATGACCCTTTTCATGTCTCCAAGACCCAGAGGTCTCAAAAGGGGGCAAAATGATAGTAGGGGAGAACAATTAGGGATGTTATATGTCTGCTTTAAGAGATTGTCTTTAGGGCTTGTATAAAAGTGTGGATGTTGGGCATAAGTCTGAGGGTTTGGGGTATTGCGATTCCAGAGAACTGGTGCCGCACGAGCAATGTCTTAGAAATGGGAGTAAGAGGTCTGGATTATTGAATATGTTACATTTAGATCCTTAGCAAAGAGGATGGCAAACAGAGATGAGAGAGGAGATGTGAGGAGGTGCAGCACGATGGAGAGCTTTGTTTGACATAAGCATGGCCGAGTGGAACTGTGCATAAACACAGAGAATTGCATTTCTTGAGTTGATGTCTTCTGAGAGAGGAATAACTGGACATTTGTCTAAAATTTTCAAAGGTTATAAGAGGATACTTATGATGCATCGTGTTCATGTATGTCCATATGTTTTTATTTACACATGACCAGAAAAATCATTTAAATAAAAAAAAAATAATAATAATAATAATAATGAATTGAATTGCCATAATTCATGAACATACAATGTGGGGTCTTATATGCCGAGGTACTGACAACAGCTGAAAGACGTATCAATAAATGACATCACACAATCTTGAAAGTCATCGTATCCCTGTTGAATGGGTATGTGCCCAATGCCCGTCTTTACCGTGTCATCATCTTGTCAGAAACATTTTCTTATTGTTATGGATTTTTGTAAAACATAATGTTAACCAGACATCAAGTGAAGCAGATACATATAGAATAATCTTCAGCAGATGGTGCCCACCGTATGCAAATGAATGACCTGATTTCCTCTGTAAATATAGAGCAGCGAGCAGTGTGGTCCTCAGCTGAGACATTAACATAGGTGGTGTTAAAATATTAACACTCCACCTAACATTGAAGGTTCTGGAAATCATGTTAGATGTATGAAAAGGATGTGCCTTCTCAAGGTTACATGCAGATAATGGCTGGCACACTACATTAGGCTTTCATCTCCATTTACAACCATCCACTACTTCCATATTACACAGGCTGCATGTTAATTCTAACAGCCTTGAAATGAATAAAGTGGAACATGTCCAACAGACCATCCCTTGGAGAAGACCACCCCCTTCATCCAGACTACATTCTGGGTGGTGGATTGTGAGACCACCATTTGCCATGCATAGGGCCACTTTATTTGACAAGACCCACCCCACCTCATATTTATTTTATTTAAAAAAAAAATTTGGGTGGTTTTCAAAACCAGGTATATAGGCTTTATGTTGGGTTCTGGTTGCTTTTTGTTGACAAGAACATTGCTGCTTTATTATTATTTCCTGAAAATAAATAGACCCCCAAACAAACGTGATGGACCTTCTAGGCTAGCAATGCATTTAGTATTGATATCACTACAGAACAACAAAAATATTCTCAATATGGATATATTCCACATAGATGGAAAAAAATGGATACAGAAACATTAAATGGTCTGTCCAGCTCACAATATTATAAGGTTACTATAATTTTGATATAAATATGATTTTGCTTGATCCATTTTCTGAAAGTATACTTATTTTATGCAACTCAAAAACATGATCTTCTGCACATTTGAGTCCCACTACTTAAAAATTATGCATTTAGAAACAGAAGGAATGTAGTCTCTGGTAGACTACATTTAGTCCAATTATGTGTATTAGGTACTGCATGATATACATTGGCATTCCGGTATCCCAACATCCCAAAACACAAATATTGTCAATTTTTTCTGATGTATATATAGCCTAAAATAATAATAACACACAGTAAACACCTTGGTAATCCCAAGCTGCCTCCTGGTCGTTCTCGACACATGACCACTCCGAACAATCATTAGTAACAGTGGTGACCCTCTACAGTTAGTGATTAGCTATAGAGGCTACATGTCACATTTAAAGGGGTTATCCAGAATTAGAAAAACATAGCCACTCTTGTCCTTCAGAAAGCAGCACCACTTTTGTCCTCAATGTGTTAGTGCTATTGCAGTTCAATTCCACTGAAATTAATTTTAGGCTGAGTTGTAGTACCTCACACAACCTAAGGCCAGCTGTGTATTTTTCTTTTAAAGAAAACCTGTGTTTTTCAAGAGCTATTGGATATCTTTTAGGATATAGAAGAAAGCTGCACCATTCCTGGCAATGATGGTGTGCAACACTCACGTTTCTGAAGACAGGAACCCTGGTGGATGTGGATCCGCTGGACCTGTGTGGCAGATGACTCGGACCATACCAGGGAGCGGAGTCTAAGGGGCCGTTGGGTTTCACCAGAGCCTGCCGCAAAGCGGGATGGGCTTGCAGCTGCAGGTGACACCCAGGTCGCTACCCCTGGCACGGCTCGACAACACAGGTGGCTGAGGAGATGCGAGGCACAGGAGAGATGAGGCAACTCATAGTCTGAATAGCAGAAGGTCAGGGCAGGTGGCACAGTAGCGTAGTCAGAGCGAAGCAGGAGTTCAGTAGGCAGGCGGCAGAGGAGCAAGGTTAAATCACAAAAGCAGAAGATCTGGTACATGGCAAGGCAATACAATGAAACGCTTTCTCTAGGGCACAAGGCAACAAAGATCCGGCAGAGAACTGAGGAGGGTGGAGGAATTTATAAACAAGCCACAGGTAGATTACACTAATGAGCGTACTGGCCCTTCAAGTCTTAAAGCTCCAGTGCGCGCATGCCCTAAGGGACATGGACATGCGCGCCGGAGCAGAGAGGCAGTAGAAACACCCGGAGAGTGACAGACTGGGGCTCACATGCTGGCGCGTCCCGCGATACGAGTCCCAGCCCCGTCGGCAGCAGAAGGTAAGGGGACCATGCGCTCACCGCCAGCGTGTGAGGCCGGAGCGCATAGCGTAACATGGTGTTTATTTTCTCAGACAAGCGTCAAGGAAGTGGGGTAGTGTTGCACAGTCTGGTACACTTCTTTACTGGCCCTCACCCCCTAGACCCTCCTAATTGATGTAAAGAGCCCTTTACATCAGCCTAGGAGGAACTGGGAGGTGAGGGCAGGTGTGCCAGGCTGTGGCTTGCCAGGCTTGGCTCCACCTCCTTGACACTTGACTGAGAAAAAAAAAGGACATTTTATAAGCCTGGCAGCCACAATCAGCTCCAGGAAAGGAACAGCTTAAATTAATACTCTAACAGCTATCCAATGGTGTCTACAGGTCTCAGCAGAAAATGCAGACAAAAGATTAAAGGGGTATTCCAGGAAAGACTTTTTTTTATATATATATCAACTGGCTCCAGAAAGTAAAACAGATTTGTAAATCACTTCTATTAAAAAATCTTAATCCTTTCAAAAATTATCAGCTGCTGAAGTTGAGTTGTTATTTTCTTTCTGGCAACAGTGCTCTCTGCTGACATCTCTGCTTGTCTCTAGAACTGTACAGAGTAGAAGAAGTTTGCTATCGGGATTTACTTCAAAACTGGGCGGTTCCCGAGACAGGTGTCATCAGAGAGCCCTTAGACAGAAAAGAACAACTCAATTTCAGAAGCTCATGAGTATTGAAAGGATTAAGATTTTTTAATAGAAGTAATTTACAAATCTGTTTAACTTTCTGGAGCCAGTTGAGATATGTATATATATAAACAAACAACAAAAAAAAAACAACAAAAAAAAGTGGTCTCAAATGGCTGGAGGTGCTCAACCCCAAATGCGGTTGTGCATTTGTACTGGGGGAGCAGATCCTGCCCTTGTAGTCCGTTGCTAAGGGCTCTGGTATGTCCTTCATATAAGGATACACCGGCGAATGTCTCAATTTTAACATCAGTGTTGAGGGATAGCCAATGTATTGTTTACATCTACCACAGTAGTGCACCCATATTCCTGTATTGTATTCTAATTGTTACACATCCACACCGTCTATCTGGTGTAGGATTCTATTGTGGCACTTGTAGTCCGCTGCAGGCATCCTCCATTGTATGCATTTTTATGCTGGGGATCGCCCCTAGCAACGGACTACAAGGGCAGGATCTGCTCCCCCAGTACAAATGCACAACCGCATTTGGGGTTGAGCACCTCCAGCCATTTGAGACCACGTTTTTTGTTGTTTGTTTAAATTGTATACTTGGAGGTGTGTAAACTCCATAATTAATGCGCCTTGAATATCTACAAGGCAGCATTAAGGTAGCACCTGTGAGGCCAGGCACCCTTATTAGCCAACTCAGGTGGGGCTTGCAGCTTGCCTCCCTCCTCCCATTGTATGTGTGCTCAGTCACGCTGGAGGGTATCTGGGAGGAAGTTGTGAGTCAACCGAATGCTGCCGTAATTGCCCACTGGCCCCTGTTTTGCTTATCAAGCACAGGTAGGATTAGCGTTAGGTCTCGCACCAATTTGAGAAACCTTGGCATTGGTGTGCGGGCTCTGGTGTGTCCTTCATATAAGGATACACTGGCGAATGTCTCAATTTTAACATCAGTGTTGAGGGAGAGCCAATGTATTGTTTACATCTACCACAGTAGTGCACCCATATTCCTGTATGTATATATATATATATATATATATATATATATATATATATATATATATAAAGTTTTTTCTAACGCATTACTGTCATTGCCAAATAATTTTACCAAATGTCTGGGAGTTGACATCTGGAGGGCCACAGCTTGAGATCATTGACATCTGGAGGGCCACAGCTTGAGACCATTAACTTAGAAGAACACAGCATCAGGGGACTGGAAGGAGTTGAAATGAAGCTAGGAATAGGTACGTATAGCTTTTTTTCGACAGCCCTTAGCTGTATCTGAACTTATTAAATTTGTTAATGTCAGATTACACCTTTAAAAGCATGTTTATGCCGCATCCGTTAGGAGTAGAATAATAAAACCAATTATTTTGCTCAGTCTTGTGAATAATATAAAAACATTTTCTGCATGTAAACACCATAACAGATATTTTACAATCCCTCCAAATACCGATCAACATTCACCAAAGGTTATGTTACCATCAAGCACTATGCTTTTACGGCCTACAACTGTTATGTTGAAAGATAAGGCAAGAGACAGTCAGGAAGTTCATCTTACTCAGCATAGCCAACCAGTTGCCAGCAAATAAGGAGCCTATAAATCAAAATGACACCCCAAAGAAATGGGACAAAAATGAAAAGCTATATATGATGGGATGATAATTGTACAGCGGGCAGCAGGATATTCTGTCAGCCATATATAAAGCCTCTAATATCAATCTTCTCCTTTCTGGCACCGGCACCACTGTCACAATTACAAATGAATGCTCTCACTCTATCCGTATTGTTCTCACTGCTTTCCTGATCTGCGGATGACGCAGGATACAGTGATTATTATACGGCACAATGCAAATGAGAAACATGGAAAGACAGTATGAATCCCTCATAACAATTCTCATGATTTTAATTATGACAATGAATGAAAATTTTCATTTTAACAGTTTTATCATCTATTTATATTGTAATATTATGGGGTTATACTTTCAACATTTTTTTTTCATAAGAATCTAATGCATAGTCCACATAACCATTGAATTCATTTAGGGATTTGTAAAGAGCTTTTGTACTGTGCCCAGCCTCTCAATGTCCTGTACAAGAAGCAGGGACTCTTGTCTTTGACATGAGTCCCTACTCCTGTACATACTTTGCATGGGCAATCTGAACACTTCCAAATTCAAATCAAGGTTTGATTCAAAAATGTATTTTATTTACCGTGTCACACCCAAAATGAATCTTGGGAGATTTGTTCATCTTTAGGGTTCAACCAATAATAAGAACAAGAGTCTTGTGTGTCCCCCTGGGAGTTGTACTGAGCTTTTTCCATCAATCCCATAACTTAGTCCTCAAGGTCCACAAACAGTCCAGGGTTTACATTTTTCCCTGTTCTTTGCCAATGGAGTATCTGAGAGAAAACAGAATCTTGGTGGTTTTGAGAACTAGGTTGCAGAACTCAAGACCCTTATTCTCATAATTCGTGAGAGTCCTAGAAATCGCCCCCTCAACTTTTAGATACTCTCAGTATTACCCTTTAAGCAGACTTAACAAACTAACTAGAGAAATATGTTGTTACAACAACCATAATCTTTACATCTACATTTAGAGATGTATTTGGACATAAAATCCCCCCAAAGCATTAGTAAACACGCTTGTATTTCAGCAGGTTCAATAGAATGCACCATTTTTTTTTACAACCGCAGTACAAAGGTATCTCATTTCATATGCGAGGTGATTTATAAGAACTACTATGGATCCCCAGGCTTTCCATCCAGCTGTTT